>NC_083743.1:1271852-1454300 GCF_033458585.1 Syngnathus typhle
CGCGTTGTCATCGTCTAGTGCTTAAGGTGTCCTACCTCGGAATGTGCCAAGTGATACGGTTGTATTGACACAACCAAAGTCTTTGAAAAGTTGGGTGCGAAATCAGAGCCGCTGCACGTTATGCCGATTGCAACCTTGCGACGGCTCACAATGGCGACCAGTCCTCCCAAACGCAGTCAATTGCAGGTTATTACATTTAGCTAGCGAACAAGACGAGTCTTTAGCGGGCCCTGTGCGGAGTTCCTCAGGGCTCGCCGGGGAGACAAAAGGGGCCAGTGTGGTGGCCTCGGCAGACACAAGTACGCCAGCGTCATCTGCTAACCTGTCAATCTGGACGCTACTCCCTGTCGCCAATAACGTCAATCTTATAATGTATATTATTTTCTATCTCATTTGATAAGAAAAGTCAGATCAAAATTCATAATATTATGTTCATCAAATGATACACTCAGTATAATATGTTATTTTTATTTATTTTTTTCCTTTTTAGGCTTGGCTTAGTACTCCTTTGTAACTTTTCAAGGCCCATTAAAGGGTGTCAGTTTTAACAGGAGCGACCTAGCGCTTAGCCGTTATTGCATAATCACTCTGGAGCAGCTCATTTTGACGCCAGAGCTCGGCCCATCTCCTGTCTCTGCTGCAACAAATTTAACAACAACAAAAACATCAACCGCACAAATCTGATCCATTCCGATTCACTCTGGATCAACAAAATAGATTTCGCTGCCAGATGTTGAAAGGCTTCACACATCTGGACCACATCTGTAGCATTTCAAAGAAATATGTGTGTGTTTAGGATCAGGGGGTTGGTGTTTTGCAAACTCTCCCAGGATCGCTGCCGTTGTTAAAAACCTGATAATTATTCACTTTGACGGGATGAATTAAGTTGAGCGAAAGCCAGTTTGTGTGTACTTGAAGTTATTTTGTCTCCGACTCTTGGATTCAAAGCTGGGCGCCTTCTTTTCATGTGGAATCGTATGTTGGCTGGCTGCGGAAGAAAGCCCGAAAAACGTAATTAAAAGTAGCGCTAGCAAGAGTCAAACAATAGTGAAAGGATGGAAAATCACGGCACTCGCATTCGATGGAATCATCGATAATAATCGATTCTGGAATGATTCAACCGTTGGAGCCCCTACCAAAAAAAAAAAAAAAAGGCACCTCCTGAAAGACATTTGCAACACCAAAACAAAGTTCAAAGCAGGAAGCAAAACTTTGTATTGGCTTGCAACCCGCTAAAATGTGAAAGAAAATCACGCATCAGAGCACCGACATTCGATCTGGAGCACAGACGGCCTTCGGCTGCCGCTGCTGGAAAAGACACTCCCCTATTTATAAACAGGCCGGCTCTTGACACCCAAGTGTTGAGGCCGAGTGGCGAAGCCCAGAGAGCGAGCGAACGAGGGGCCGGGGGGCCGACGGACAAGCGGCGCGTCGGCTCACGTTTCGCTCAGTTGTCTCCATCGGCCTTGTGAATCCGGGCTGGACCGGGAATTCCCTGGGCAGTTGTTTATGAGCAATCTGTCGGACGGCGGCAGGGTGGGTGATGGGCCTCCCAAGCTCGAGTCAATGGAGCGCCATCGGCCCTCTTTTAACCGAGTTAAATAGCGACCACGTGGAGATTAGCAGAAAATTGCAGGGAGTTTTTTTTTTAATTTAAACTTGCTTCTTAAAAGCAACATATTTTATAAAGTTTGCCCAAATAAATACAACAGCAATAATTAGTAGCGAGGGCTTCAGGAGCAATTATGATGTCGCTTGAGTTGCCCAATTGTTCCATGAGAAAGAAAACCACCTCCAATTTAAAGAGAGCTCCAACGTCAACAAAGTCTGTTGACCTTTCCTCCTCTTTCTTCCAGCACTTAGCTGTGGCTTTTGATTTATGACAGCGGGGAGGTTGGGTCACCTTGCTTGGTGCTGGCTGACTGGGGGGCGGTGGTGGGGGAGGGTCATAAACTAATGAAGGTTTCTAATTTAGACGCACCGGCCAACTCGGAGGGGTAATCACTGTTTCCGGACGCTTATTAAATGCAGCTTTTAGTCCGTGGGAAGTCGGCCCTAAGCTGGGGTGAGCTTCTTTGTAGGGCGAGGGAGGGGGGTGGGGGAGTGTTGGTTGTTATTATCCGGCCCGGCCTCAGGGGCAGGTAGAGCCATTCGCTGAAGGCCGATTGTCTCTTCCCAATTGGATTTTAAACACTTTAGAAAGGGCGACCTTTCCCACATCCGCTTGTTTTTTTTTCTTTTTATAAGCATCACGAATGAATTTCATTTTTCAAGTCACAGACCCTGAAATAAATATCTCCATCGCCATCTTATTCTGTCAATTGTGGAATTTTACTGAGGCTTGTACGTGTATCAAAAGTAGCCCAGTGCGTCCTGAGCTTGTAATTTGATTTCACTCCAGGCTCTTCTGCGCAAATGACGTTGGGGAAGGCGGCATCGTGAGCCTGTGTGAAGAGCTCATTTGGACTAACTTTGTGTTTGACAAACTTTTGCTTTATTGACCACACACACAGACAAGACCCTTCCTGTTCCACGGCGGGGGCTGTCAGCTCAGTACACAAATGAGACTGTGAGAAAGTCGAGACCCGTGTTTACCAAAGTCTTGATGTAACACCTCTGTCCCAGACATCAATGCTTCCACTGTCAGCTGAGGGCATCTCGGACTTGGGAAGTGGGTCTCATCAGGTGGCGTCGGGGGTTAAACTTACCCAAAGATCGGGTTGTTCAAATCCCCAGAAAAGATTGTTGCTGTTCAAATGACCTCCAACACAGAAACAACTGCGATAAAGTCAATAAGTTGTTGTCCTTACAAATTCAAATTTATGGCTAAAAGTTTAACTAAAATACATTTCAAAACAGAGCTTAGCTGGACCAATCCAAAGTTAAAGCTCAAAATTAAACTTGGATTGATTAAATTGTAATTGGCTTGATGAATCGAAGCTAACGGCTAAAACTGAAGCTAACGTCGCTATTGAATTAGATGACTGAATCTTTGAGGTTCTTGAATGGCGGCCGCATTAAACAAAATTGTTTATTACGTGCGATCGACTAACACCTTCAGTAACCCATTAAACAACTGACAACTGACAAATACACATTTCTGTTTTGGAGGTGAACAAAAGCAGCAGTGGCGCTAAAGCTACACACTCACAGTCTTTAGCTGCATCTTGTCGAAACAAACGCCTCTTCAAAGGGAAACTTAAAGCCACAATGGGGTCACGGAGGTTGCCCCAATAATCTCTCTTGATGATGTCCTGCTGATAGAGAGGCAACCAGGCATCCCCCGGCCTGACCAGAGCCGAGGTGGTCATCCTCATTTTAGGGGCCTGATTACATCGGCCCCCCCTCTGTGCCCTCTTTAGTCCCTGGCTTCGACCACCTTCTGAGCGTGTACCCCTAGTCTGGGGGCACCTCGGGACCACCATTTCTAAAATCTGACAACTCCTCTCTATGGGGGCCTTTTTCATTAGAGACACTCACCAAGTGGAACGCATTCAACTTTCAGTTCTGGTCTAACTTTGTAACAATGGAGTGTTAGCACTTAGGGATGCGAGGTTTTATGGTTATTTTCCATAAAAACATGGAAACAACTCAATGACCTTGCTATTGTTTTGTACGCTGATGATTCTGAAGCTCTGAACAAAAACGCCCCCCCCCCCCCTTTCACAGCAGGATATTATAAATAACACCCGCGCAATAAACGCCACATTGATTAGTGGCCCGTCCGTCAAGGACACGTCGATGGTCCGGGTGAATCCAGAGTCGTCAGCTGAGCCACATGAGACCGCAATGACGGTTCAAATGAGTATCTTAACCACCAATCCGTTTTCATATACTGGAGCTGGTTGTGAATGTAGTGTAAAGACAAATGAATAGAACAGAGGTGCCCATGGGTTCAGAATCGTGACTTCACTTCATTCTTAACAACAAGCGGGCCTTTGAGTGGACGGAAATAGCACAAGGCTGCCGTCTCATCCGCCGCCTAAGTAAAGTCCGCTTACACACGATTAGTGTTGCATTTGTAGTATTTCCACAGCAGAATACCTCAAGCTAGCCACAGAGCTTTGGGTTTGAAAAACACACTGGTTTAACGTTTTTGATCTGTTTGTATGACCAAATTCCGATGAAACTTATCAAGTTAAAACCAAAACAAAAGTAGCTAGTCAAATGTAGCTTGGTTTGATAAAGTCACACTAAAAGTCAGGTTCATAGCTAGCTTAACTTGTCAAATTAAAGCTAGGTGCTAAAAGACAAGCGCATCACCAACAATTCCTCGCGCCAACTGGTGGGCCGCCCCACCCCAACAGTTGTCGCTGCATTTTTTTGTTTCATGTTTCGCCCGCAGGAAGTGGTGTCCGTCCCGGGCCATATCGGGTTGGCTAAATGGATTATCTTTTAGTTTTACAGCTCGGTAATTAATCACAGACGGCTTGTAACTCATTGACCCGCTCGCCAAGTTAGTAAATGTTTCAACGACGGAGTCGCGGTGAGGCGGAAGTGATTTGATTTTCTCACTTCTTTTGATCATCAACTGTTTTTTTGTCCAACAACTATCTTGATAGAAAAGTCAATTGGATGGCAAGAAAAGCACTTCTAATAGCCATGTCCTAACTTTACCTTGTATTTATGAAACACGATAAAACAAATTCAGTGTGTTGTCTGTAAACTTATGTTAAGCAATTGAGCCTATCTGAATATAGTGTGAAAGTTGACAAAGCAAATAGTCATTAGGGTGATAGAGAAATAGCAATAGTGATCACATGTAACACTTTAAAAAAACGCGTGAGATTATTATTTAATTACAATTTTGACTTTTGATGTGGGCCAACAATAAACATGCAGGGGGCCCATGTTCGGCCCGCGGACCGGATTTTAGATCCGAAAGCTTTACAGGGAGGCAAAGAATGGATAAACCTAAATATTTGTAGTTCCGCATGCTGCTGTACTTGGATCGCATCAATACCTCCCTTCCTTATCCAACTGCTTCTCTCCCATTATAATAAATGTCATAGTTTCCATAATGGAAAGCAGAGGTCAAGGCGAGGGGACCACAGCCATTCGCTTTCCGAGGGGGGGAAGGCTTCCGTGGATGTTTTTTCCCTCTCTTTCAGTCCTTTTCTCTATTGGACAGTTGTATCTGGCCGCTCCCTGTGACCCCTCTTTCTCAAGGGGGCCCCTTCGGTCTGAGCAGTTCCAGCTACTTTGCTTGCTTTGCTATGGGTGTGTGTGTGTGCGTTTGTGTGTGAGGGCCACGAGGGGGGCAGGGGGTCCGGGGTCGGGGATTTGGCAGCTCCTTTGATCAGTAAAGCATAAACAAGAGGGGGGCTTCAAAATGGGTTGCATTGTGCAGTGGAGGGTGGTTGGGGTGTGGGCTGTGGGGCTCCAGGAGGAGTGCTGAGTCAGACCCCCGCCCCCCCACAAAAAAAAAACCAAGGGCCTGACCGGCAGGTTGGGATTATGGCTGAGGCTAAAGAGAAACCTAATAGTTTACTTTATCTGACATTTTTGCTTGGATTTGGCGAGTCGGGAATTAATCTGATAGTGTTACCATTGGATTTAATTTGTCAAATCAAGAACTTTTTTCAGAGAAAGTTTACTTAGCTTCAATTTATTTAGCTGAGATCCATTTCCAGTGCAACTATACTTTTTGCTTGGCTTTTTGTCCGACCTAAAACTGTTTTCATGGTAACTTTTCTTTTCCTGTGAATTATTTGTACATTGGCTTTAACTTTAGCTTTTTGCTTGAGTTCATTAAGATGACTGACTTCAAAATGATTAAACTACAAACTAACTAACCCACCCATGAGTTGCGGCCCCCACGTAAACAAACTGCTGGAATCCGCCGCCTGTTTTGTTTGAGCCGAGGGACGTCAAAAAAAAAAAAAAAAAAGAGAACATGTGAATGCTGCGGGGTTTTAGGTCGTAGCTCAGTCTGCGCTTTTGTCAAGCAGGTGAAAGCTTTGTAAATGTGGCGCCAGATTGTTAAAGCCCCTGACACTCCACAGTGTTTAAGGGGGCTTCCAGGAAAGAAAAAAAAAAAAAAGAAGGACCCCCTGCGTTGAGCCCTGGGACTGACCCTCCCTCAATAGAGAGGGTCCCGCTCAGGAGAGGAGGGCTTCCTGTATTAGCTTTCCATCTTAATCAAGCAACAAGTACCAACAAAGCACTAATTATCAATGCCTTCACAGAATGCGACACAATACCCCAACCCCGACACCCACCGCAATCCTCCCTAAAGCCCCTCCCGCCCCCCCCTCGCTGCCAGGCAAAGAGGAGCCGTGAAATAGATGCAGAAACATTGTTCCGCCCTTCACTTGTTGTTTTCAAGGCTTTGGGACCGGCGCCTCACCTGAGGCTTGCCTCCGCCAAGGCGTTTTGTTGTGATTTGCTCTGGTCACGTCACTTAATGAGCTCGGTCATTAGTTGTAAAAAGGGTAAACATAACTTTCCAAAATACCAAACTATTCAGCAATTAAGTGCAGATTTTTAAAATTTTCATATCAAATGACTGAAAATTCCTTAAAAATGTGCTTGTTACAAAACTACCAAAAAACTCATGCAAAAAAATAGAAAAAAACATAACCAAATATGTAGGAAAGAATTATTAGAACGAGCCACAAAATATTAGACCAAAACCAGCTTTTAGCTTTGAAACATACCTAGCGGTAACTAGCTGCTAGCAAGCGCTACCACGTAGCAAAACATCACCGGTTGCAATGTGAAAGCGTTTTCTAAATAAAGTTGTGTTGTATCGTATCTGTTGCCCCGGCGAAAGTGCAGAAACTGTCTCTCACCAGACTGTAAGTGTTTTCACACTGCTGATTTCCAGAGAATTAAAGGCCAGCGTGTTTTCCAGGCGTGCGTAAGCTGATTTTGGAAGCTAACTGTATCGCTCCCATTGTTCATTTGAAAGCTCTGCGACTGACTCATCAGTTCCTGCGCATCGGCCGCTTCGCAGTAGGCCGACCTCCGCGTTGAACTTTCCCCAAACTGATTGTCTTTATCTTTCTTTGTCTCCCGGCAGCCACATTGATCAGACCACCACTTGGCAGGACCCCCGCAAGGCCCTTCTCCAGATGAGCCAGCCTCCCCCGCCCAGCTCCCTGCCGGTCCAGCAGCAGAACCTGATGAACCCAGCCAGCGGTGTGTTCCCCCCACTTCCCGACACTTTCTTTTTACTTTATTTTGATGTTGAGAAATAATCGTGTTCAAGATAAAAATATACTTTTTTTTTTTTTGTTAAACGGGTCAACAAAATCTTATTTTTACAGGTGCATTTTTATCTGAAAGGTGAGATTTAAAATTGTGATAAAATCCATATTGCGGAAGATTTTGTAGGTCAGAGTTAAAACCAAAAAGAAAAAAAAATATTGAAAAAATTTGATGTGATGGTAAAAAAATTCAATCATATTTTAAATCGGCATTAAAAAAAAAATGCATGCGAAAGCCACACCCCGATTAAAATGTGCTGTAATTTCTATGAAATTAAATAATCAACCCCTCATTTCATTTCATTTTTCCATTATGCATGAGATTTTGCACACATTTCCTTGCACTCGACTATCGGTACTTCTGTCGAGGCATTTCTGCGCTACACGCTAGTCGCTACTCGTAGCTCGCTGAAGTTGGCGTTGGTGGAATTCGCCTGGGGTGAAGTGAGACCCGGGTAGAACGTGACAGGTCCTGTCTGACATGTTTTTCCGTGCACCGCAACTCCCAGATTACGCAGGAAGCGTCAACTATCATATCGCTGCCTTCTCATGTTGACAGCTGAAAAAAAAAAAAAAGATTTAGAAGCCAATCAGAGGTGACCATTTGTTCCGACGGTACAGTAGTGTTTCCGATTTAGTGCGACAACCATTCAATGGTAATGTCACAATGTGCGTCAGAGTTGCAGCAAGTCAATTAAAAGTCAAACTTGTCTGTCTGTGGTGAAAATGTCGAGTTTGGGTTTCCGGCTTGAAATGCTTAAAAAGTGTCTTTATAATTTTAAAGCAAATATTTGAAAGCTTATTGAGAATGACGTGCAAACATAAAAAAATGACACTTTATAACTTGTAATCATCATCTAATTGCCCGTCATTACGCCGAGTTGCTATAGTCAGCGTAACCGCTGCCAATCAAAGGTGTGGTTTATGTATTTTTGTATTTTATGTATTTATTTATTTATTTTTGGCAACATAATAACCGGTGTTTGGCAACCAGAAGCGGATCTTTGTCAAATACTTACTTGGGTGTTTAATTTCACACCTCGGTTTGTGAGCAGGCCATTTGAAGAATCATCGTGTGTGTTTATGTCATACGTGTTGTCCGCCCTCCCCCAGGTCCACTCCCCGAAGGCTGGGAACAAGCCATTACATCAGAAGGTGAAATTTACTACATCAACCACAAGAACAAAACCACTTCCTGGCTGGACCCGCGGCTCGACCCCCGCTTCGGTGAGTCCCGTCGCAAAGTTGCTCCGACGTTTATCGTAAACGGGGACTCAAAGTTGTTGTCCTAGAAATGCAAACTCCCCCCTGGTGAAGTTCCTTGCAGCTGTAGCGGCCCGATCAGTGCTTCACTTTGATTTTATTTTGGATGTTGCACCTCCCCTTTACCCCCTCTTTGCTCTGAAGCAGCACCTAACCTTTTGTCAACCATTTTAGTGTTGGAACAACAGCTGAGTTGCTCGTTAATCCTAGCAACACACACACACACACACACACACACACCAGCCGCCCTCCCTCCCCCTTGTCCCGACCCAAGCTAAAGTTTGACAGGAAGTTTTCTGCCGGGTTAGGAAATAAGCGACAGGACCAGGTATGTGTGATAAGACTTTAAAAAAAAAAAAAAAGTACCATCACATCATCATGGAGCAGACCAAAGCCTGCGTGTCTGGTCAGCCAATGTGTACAGAGTCCAAAACAGAGTTGTAAAGGGAGCGGAGCAGCTGGGAAGGGGAGACGGCGCCTTTGAACATTGAGAAGTCATGAACACACGCATGCACACATGGCTCGCGGGCGCCTGATAGTGAGTTTCACCGTGTTAACTGTTGCCGTGCCGCCACTGCAGTCGGACCTTGAGGTGGGCGTGACTTTTGCATAAGTCTTCACCTTCAAGTTTCTTGCGAGTGAGCGGCTTGCGTTGGAGCCGAAAGCCGTAAAATGTTGCTTTGTTGGAACTCTACTGCCATGCAGGTGTCCCGTCGTCGGCCAGCCGCTTTGATAATCGAGGCTAATTTGAGCTCTGAGGAGAAAAGCAGCACAGCACCTTTAACGGAGGCCTCTTGCTGGCTGCCTCACACACACATGCACATGAACATCTAACGCCCCCTCCCAACTCTTTTCGTGAGGCCCAGTGCAGGCACGGCCTCGTTGTGCTGTCGCTCCAGACAGACTTGAATCTCTGCCAATCCTTTTTATTCTGCACTCCAACTCTTAATCTGTTCCAGACCTTTTCAGTCAAAGAAGTCCAATATGTGTGTGTTCGGGGGAGGCAAGGGAGAGGAAAAAGGGGGCAGGAGTGGGTTCAGGTTTTAAGGGGGGGGAGACGAAGGAAAAGAACACAGAACATTCAGACGAGATAAGCATGCATCCTTCCTGGAGATGGCGACGGGAAAGAGGAGGAGTTCTATAAAGCAGCTATCTAACTAGCTAGCCCGCTAGCCTCTTGGTTCTAAGGCCGCTTTGTCAAAGGCGGCCTACGTGTCATGTGACTCTCTTCCGCCTCTTCTGAAAGTTGCAATGATGTCATCTGGAATGTGACTTTTCATGAGATTTTGGGGTAAAGAGCTGTAATTTCCGTCAAAGTAGTAGTGACAAGAAAGCCGCGCAAAAATGCTAATTGTGTCAAGCCAGCAAACCAAAAACAACACTGTCACGTACTCCTACTTCAGCATGTGGTGAATTACATCCATGTCTCGACTTATGAGGGACCATATTTTAAATTTCAGTGCCAAGCTGTTTTATTGATTTCTCTTATTTATTGCTTTTTCAGATTCTTCAGATTTTTCGACCTCCTGTGAACGTTTTGCCTTGTTTACGCTAGTCGGCCATATACTTGACAGCATTTGTTGGTTGCACATAACAAAACAAAAATTTTAATCATAGTCTGTTAGCATTTCAAGCCCAACCTCTTGGGGCGTGGGGGCGCTTGTGCGTGTGTGTGTAGCGTAACGCGGCTCCTGGCGCGATGGCCTGATAAGCGCCGGTGTTGCTGGATCGTTGTTGCGGGCGTGCGTGAAGAAGACAAAAGGCAGACGGCATTAACTTGGTCTCTTATCTCTCTTGGCTCGGCAGCTTAGGCCGCCCTCATGTGTTGCTAACACAAACCCTCTGAATCACACACACACCAAGTCGGCGGCCTCCTTGTGTGCGCGCTATCAGGCTGGCCCTGAAATGAACCTGTCCTTCGCTCCTATCTCGTCCTCTCACGCTCGGCTCGTTCACGCCGGCGATTTTTCTCATTGTTGTCGCATATTCGCCACACTTGTTTTGCTTTACTGTTTGGTCTGCGAGGCGGACTTTTGTTTTCTTTGATCACGTCATTTGGACGCTAAATGCGAGCCTCGAAGGACATGTTTGAGGACTGTTTAGTTCGTGTTGACCTCCGTCGAGGCCAAACGAACTGAATTTAGATTGACGCGACAAAAATTAATAATTAATAATTAACGTTGGCGCAGGGAAAAGAATGTCGTGATGGTAGGTCAAGTAAAGGCATTTTCAGGCCTGTTGTGAGGGAGTAAAATCACATGATTTCTCTCATCCAATCAGTGACAAAAAAAAAATAACACAATATACTCGTTGAACTTTTTTATTTGTAATAAAAAATATTTTTTGCAATTTTTGTCATTTTAGATTTGATAAAGTTTCACGATTGTTCATTTATTGTAGTGATCAGTAGTAAAACATATTTTTCCGAAAGCCCAAAAGAAAATTTGGTAGTCTCCATGAAACAAAACCTAGTTGAAGTTTAAATAAAAAAAATAAATAAATACAAAACGGTCACAAATTTTAACGGTGATGCAGAAGTATTTGAATCCGTTAGACTGCTATCGCCGAAAGCAGTTGAACGCCCTCTAATTTCTTCTCCAAAGTGCCGTCGCCTCGCCTTTGGTGACCACATGACAAGGGTATAAATTTTGGACGGTGGCGGGGGAAATATGTAACTGTATCATCTTAGGGGGAGGGTTAACTAGTGCCTGAGTCGACGGAGGGATACGCGCGAGGCTTTCACTGTGTGTGGCGGCGGCGAGAAGAAGTGACGAGAAGTAGCACTCTCTCCCATGACTGCATGTGTGTGGGAGGGAAGAAGAAGAAGAAGAGCAGGCGGCGGCTCAGTCACTGTGTGGGTGGTGAGGGAGAGAGGGAGTGGGAGGCGGATAGATGGATGCGTTCGGGAGTCGGGCGGGGGTGTCATTGCTGCTGGGGCCGCGCAGCTTCCCAGGGAGCGCCCCGGGCTGCGATCCATTCAGCTGCGGGATAGTGTAAACAGACATTGATTGAAGGTGCCGGGGTGGCGGGCGGGACAGCGCGGGGAGGGCGAGCGAGACGAGCCCCCCATCGTCCCCACTGCATAAAAATTGTGCCCCCATCAGGGCTTTGTTGTGGTTGGATGCATAAGCAAACACGTCCTGGCATTTACTCTTGCGCCCCTTGTGGTCAGGCTGATGCAAATACAACTGTGAGCTACTTTGCATGCGAAGATTAGCACTGCTCATGTTTATTAGCCCACCTCCCACAAAAACCCCAGAAAATAACAAAGATGTGGCTGGAATTTGGAAAATCAAAATGGCTGACTTAGAGATCAATTTCTGAGACGTTGCCATGACTCCTATTGTCATCGATACATTCGCCAAACTTGATCCATTGGTGAACGTGCACGCCATGATGAATCACTGCAAGTTGTTAGATTGCGTAACCAAATGTACTGCGGGTTCTGTGGAAGAGCCTGAAAGTGAGATAAAGAGGCAGGAGCCTGCAGGCTGCAGGGCTCCACTCTGATTTGTTTGGACGGAAAGAAAAAGAAAAAAAAAAGGACAATGAAGAGGATAAGTCCTGACTGATGCAACGTGGCTGAGCAACAATGCCCGTCTTAGTCAGCCAGTAGGCGGGGATCAGGTCTTACAGGAATTGGGACTGCGCGTGCTATAAAACTTGTCGGGACTTCCTGTAGCCTACATAACCTGCTGCACTGGCTCGTCTCCAGCCTTTTGGTGAACTTGTAAGTCCTGTTGTGCTGTTTTTTTTTTTCTCGAGACGTCACCAAACACTGAAGTCATTACGCACGCACACAGTTTCCGCTCTGAGATGGAGAGATGTACTTTATGAATCCCATAGTAGGAAATGAAGGACTTTGATTACATGACGTTGATTATCTTAGGGCTATTTTTACAACAGTTCCGGAAGCACGTGCGCAAAAACTGAAGCTTGCATAATAATCAGCCGCTTTTAGGTTTCCAATTTGCTTTGACATGTGAGCAAAAGATGGCCGTCAAACCAAATCGGCTAACGTGAATCAAGTCTAAAAAAAAGCGCTACGCAGACCTTGTCAAGATTTGTACATAGCGCCCGTGTCAATAAACCAACCGTGACGAGCTGCTAAAGTCTTCAACATGCCCTTGTTCTTGTTGTGTTCCCTTCCCAGCCCTGAACCAGCAGAGGATCTCCCAGAGCGCACCAGTGAAGCAAGGCGGCGGCCAGCTGCCCTCCGCCGCCCTCAGCGGCGTCAACCAGCTCAGGCTGCAGAAGATTGAGAAGGAGAGGCTCAGGCTCAAGCAGGAGCTGCTTCGACAAAGACCTCAGGTCAGGACTGGGGATTTTTAGAAACTAATTGAGTCCATCCACTGTGGCTGGGGGAGAAAGAAATAATGATGTCGCAATATTACCATCATAAAGTTTCAAACTACAGAAGAAATTCAGATTTTAAGTGAATTTCCAAAATACATTACTATTCCACTTTTTACTCTGGAAAAGGCACAAACATAAAACAGCCTTTGTTCACGGGGGAAAAAATGGACTTAACAGGCCTTATGTTCTAAATTTAAATGACTTTATTCACGCAGAGATGTCAATCATATCAGCATTTTTGATTATACCAAATCTAATGATAGGGAGGAGTAATGCAAAAATAATAAGACATCATTTCTAAGTTCAGAAATTGGGAACATCATAAACTGCAATGACAATTTGACAGACCGTGACGGTTGCTCAATTTCGAAGACGCACCGAAAAGCAGCAATGTTGTTTTGCTCTTAACAAGCCAAATCTGTTCTAAATTAAAAAGCGTGCCGTGTAAACATCCGCAAAAGCATGCAGATGTTTTTCTTTGCGTCTGTTCGACTCATGTGTGAGTGTGATTGGGCAAACGGCTTTCGTTTTAGAGCGCTCCATCTGAAATAACCTTTGAAAGATGACTCATCTCACTTAGAGGTTCAAACTCTCAAAGCCCGCTTTGATGGGCTTCCATTGTTGGGCCATCGAGTCCCGTGACTCATCTGCGGTAATTTTACCACTTCCTAGTGACGCATCGCCGCCTCCACGCAGGGTGTGCGGCCCGCCGAGTTCAGGAGTTTACTCAAGACAGCATCCCGGCACCGACACTTTTATGATGACCGTCGTGATGATGAATGGGAGCGGCGATGGACTTGATAAACAAGTTCAAAAGTGTCGGGTGTGACCCAATTTGACTAAAATTGAAAACAAATTCATTGAATGAAAACAATAAATATATCTTCCGAAACGTTCAAGGTTGCCGGACCGGCCTCTTAACCACACCCCAGGGATGCTAACGTAGCAGGCTAAGCGGTTGATATAATGTGACACAAAACCAATGTTGCTCTTTTGGGGGTCCGTAGGAGCTTGCTCTGAGGAACCAGCTGCCCACCAGCATGGAGCAAGATGGCGGCGGCACCACCAACCCCGTGTCTTCCCCGATGGCCCAGGACGCCCGGACCATGACCGCCAACAGCTCAGACCCATTCCTCAACAGGTTGGTTCCGAAAGGCTTTCGCTAGCATTTTATAAATCGCCAAATGGTTTTAAATTAGGTCAAGGAATATTCAAAACAAATTTGCCCAAATCTTGTTTTTAAGTTCTTCCAGTAATTTCAGTACGCTTCTTTTTTTAATAGTTTTTTTTATTTTTATTTTATATAAATGTCTTTTACTAGTCAAATCTGTTCAATATATTTTTAACACTGTGAAACTGCCTCGCATTGGTTTGCATTTGCCATGTGTAGCGCCCCCCACTGGTGAGACATGAGCAAAAGTTGATTCTGAAGCAGGCCGGGAGCTCGAGGTCCAATGAGTAGACGACCTAATCTCCCCCCCCTCCCCGCCCACCGACACCACTCCCCAACCCCCAACGCTCACAATGGCCTCATTCATGCCGTCTCGGCTGAACTCTGCCTACATATTTTTCCTCGGCTAATAAGTGCAGCTTGTCAAATGTTGCCCATTCTTTGTCCCTCTTGGTCCGCCCCGCCCCTCACCACCCGATGACATCGGCGTTCAACTTTTAACGACAGCGTGTCGGTTTCCTGTTTGTCCCTCAGCGGGACGTACCACTCCAGGGACGAGAGCACAGACAGTGGCTTGAGCATGAGCAGCTACAGCGTCCCTCGCACTCCCGATGACTTCCTCAACAGCGTGGACGAGATGGACACAGGTGAGCTAATAGTTAGCTTAAGTCAGGGTTCAAAGTACGGTCGATGTTTTGGAGGTAGGGTTTTTAAAGTTGGGTTAAGGTTTTAAAGTAGGGTGAACTGCCATGTCGCACCGCGCTGAAGCCCGCTTTGTGCCTCGCAGGAGACCCGCTTCCGACCTCCATGGGCACGCAACCCAGCCGCTTCCCCGACTACCTGGACGCCATCCCGGGGACGGACGTGGACCTGGGCACCCTGGAGAGCGAGAGTATGGCGGTGGAGGGCGAGGAGCTGATGCCCAGCCTGCAGGAGGCGCTCAGCTCCGACATCCTCAACGACATGGAGTCGGTTTTGGCCGCCACCAAGATCGACAAGGAGAGCTTCCTTACGTGGTTATAGAGGGGAAGCAGGGGGCTCAGGGGGGTCCCCTCTTCATCCTCCTGCGCCTTCACCAACGTGCTTTTGACAAGACATTTCAGCGAGCCCGTTTGGACTTTTCCCGTACTCTGCGGCGGCAGTATTCTTCTCGTCTCTCTCCTTTTTATTTTGTCTGTGTCTTCAAGGCTGGCCCATGAGCAGACAATAACGCAAAAGCTCCCCGAAGCTCCATCTCGGGCCTCTGACCCCGTTTGTCTTTCGACGCCTCGTTGTCCTGCAGTTACTCACCTTCTGTGTTTGTTGCACCTTTTTTCTGCCTGAGGAACCTAACATGATGTATTGGACAACCGATACGGATTTGGAGCCAAGGTATCAAAAAGGGCTCAAAATTAAGACAGGTGAAGGTTTTTGGCGGGTGGGGGGGGAGGCGACCACATCGCTGCTTGGCTGTGCCAGCGTGTCTAAGTTAAATTTTTTTTTTTTTCTTCTTTTTTTTTTTTTTTAGAGATCAAGTGCCTTCAGCTTTTGTTTTAAGACGGCGAGCGACACAAACAACTTTCTTCATTTTCTCGTACTTTCAAATTGATTTTTAAACGCATTCTAACGGGATGTAGGGATTTTTTTTAGCATCTTTATACCGCAGTCTTACTGGCTTTTATCTTTTTAATGTTTAGTATTAGACTTTTTATAGATAACAGGGCGTGTATAATAGATTAGTTTTTTTTTTTTTTTTTTTTACTCTTTTGTTGTCTTTAACTTCACCACATGAAGAAACAACTAGGGATGGGCAAGTACCGATAACCCAGCCTTATTTCAAGGTATCGGGTACTTCCGGAGGCTGCCGATACCAACCACCGATACTTAAGGCAAAGAAGTAGTTGGGCAGTAGTTGGCGTTATACTGCAGCAGTTTGACATGTGTGTCAGGAAAAAATAGGTCTATTCACAATTTTTTGTGACCGTTACGTTAAATCTTATGCATCAAAAGTACTAGAGGTATCGGTAGTCAGTATCGGCGAGTATCCCCTAGAAACGATGATTCGCATGCAACTGTGCGGCCCGTTGTCTCAACACAAATATTACAAGCTTGTGTCTTTTAGCGACCAATCTTTTTGAACATTAACCAAAAATACAAAAAAAAGAGGACAAGCAGATTTGTCGATTAGTGATATGAAACGACAGCTGAGATGTGTCGGAGCAGGTTGAAGAGTCATGTCGACGGTGAGGTTGAGGTGAAAGAACGCTTTGGAGAGTTTTCTTTCTTTCTTTCTTTTTGGCAGGACTAATTGAGAAACAATCCGTTCTGATCTCAGTCAGGACTTGTGGCCGATTCCAAAGATGTTTTGTTTGTTGTTGCTAATTTTGCTGTCATTTTCGCAGTGATTTGTCAGTCTGAACAAAATGTATCATAAGCTAGCGAGAAGAGAAACAAATCGTAGTCAGTTTACCTTGTCTTTTATTTCTTTGTAGTTTTTGCGGCCGCGCCGGTCATTGCCTAACCCTGAGATTTGAAAGGACTTTGTGATTTCCGATGTTTTCCCCCGATGTTTACACCACAGTTTGATGGCTAACCTTCAGTATCCTTTGGTAGCGTTAACTTTGGAACTTGATGGAACAATTTTTCGAGCAAGAAACCGTTTTGTATTTTTGCCTCGTGTATAATTGATTTAACTGATGGGTTCAATCGATGTATTCCAAGACGAACAAATAGTGTTGGTGAGAAGAAACAAAAAAAAAAAAAACTAGTGGTACACTACAAGTGCTTGTATTGCATGGCGACGCTTTTCACTTTGGTTGCGACTCGGCGTTGATTTTATGCTTACTTTAGCACGTGGCCGTCAACAGCAACTTTAGCTCGTCGACGGTCATCGCAGTAGCAGTTGAACTAATCACACCAATTTAAAAAGAACATTTTTGTGTTTAGAGTTTTCTGAATGCACATGAAATGAATTTATATGCAGCGATGATCTGTTTTGTTTTGATAGATACATGCATGTGTTTTAGAACCATAAAATCTGTTACATTATATATAAATATATATCCCTTCATATACGAACATTGAAAATTGGCTTGAAATAAATATATACTTTGTTGTAAAATTTTGTGGGTGTGGCTTTTTATTTAATTTTTTTAATAAATATTTATGAAACTTAAAAGTTTTCACGCAGGTGCACTTAACGAGGGAATCACACAGACACTCCATTAGGTACACCGCCATTTTCAAGTGTACCTAATAAAAGGCCGCTTTATTAGAGAAATATCATGGTCAAAGGTCACAGCATGTCAAGCTCTAGTCTTCAGGGCCGCGTTCCAACATGTTTTCCAAGTGACCCTCGTTAAGCGCACCTGCGTGAAAAGTTTTAGCCTCTTTCACGTTCCGCAGGAGCTAAAAGTTTTCACGCAGGTGCGCTTAACGAGGGAATCACACAGACACTCCATTAGGTACACCGCCATTTTCAAGTGTACCTAATAACAGGCCACTTTATTAGGGAAATATCATTGCTCGTTCATGTCTGTTCTTGGTGTTGGTATTTTGTCAAATATGTTTTTTTGTCACTTTATTGTGCATTTTATGGCTAATGCAACGTATATCCCGAGCAACCTTTAGTCTGAAAAGAATGGTAGATAGATAGATAACTATATTGATCTGTGCGCATTTGACACCAGGCTCCCCATTGCAAAGAATGAACTTCACTGGCTGCATCGACCATTTAATGCATATAATCACAGTATCATAAATTCTGACATGGGGCTACATTATAATTGCATTCAAACTGAAGAAATGTGCCTGTAGTGCTCTTCCCAGACCTATAGGTACAACCATATGCTACACACATTTTTGCCATAGAGACGTAAAATATAAAAACACCATGAAGAAATCAGTGTAGTTGAGATAGGCACACCCAGCAAGCGGCAATCCAAGATGGCTGCCACTGGCTTCACCTTTCATTATGGCAGTGCTTCTCAAATAGTGGGGCGCGCCCCCCCTGGGGAACAGGCTTTTTTTTTGGCAGTACTAGAATAAAGTGTAATTGCGCGTTTACTACAGCAGGGGGCAGTGGCGCTCTCATTGTTACTTCTGTCACGTTTGCGACAGTGCAACATTTTACGACTTACAAGACAAGTTAGGATAGTCACGGTGGGGAGGGGGGGCGCGAATAGTTTTCTTCTTGCTGGGGGGGGGCGTAACAGAAAATAATTGAGAAGCACTGGGTTAAATAAAGGTTAACCTAAAAAAAAAAAAAAAAAAAAAAAAGTGAACCCTGAACTTTGAACCCGCGGTGACCCCGCGGTGACCCCGTGGTGACCCCGTGGTGACCCCTGGGTGACCTTTGAACCCTGAACTTTCAACTCTAGTTAAAAATCGAAAATGTGCACATGACCCCGTGAACTTTGAACCGACCTTTGACCCCTGGGTGAACTTTGAACCGTAAACTTTGACCTTTGACCCCTAGCTAATTACGTTTTTTTTTTTTTTTAAACCGGCATAGCAGAACGATCCATGGTCTTCAGATGCCGCGCTGTCGCCATCTCCTGGTTAGTTAGTGAAATGCTTTTGCTGATGTTTTTTTTTCTCTCAATTAAAACAAATCAATTAGCCAGTTGGTTTTCTTTATTTAATATCTATTATCAGACAAAACCAAATTGTGAATCAGTCACCTAGGCTATAGCAGAACAAACAATCCATGGTCTTCAGATGCCACGCTGTCGCCATCGCCTGGTCAGCTAGTGAAATGCTTTTGCTGTTTTTTTCCCCTCTCAATTAAAACAAATCAATCAGCCAGTTGGTTTTCTATATTTAATATCTGATATCAGACAAAACCAAATTGTGAATCAGTCACCTAGGCTATAGCAGAACAAACAATCCATGGTCTTCAGATGCCACGCTGTCGCCATCTCCTGGTCAGCTAGTGAAATGCTTTTGCTGTTTTTTTTCCCTCTCAATTAAAACAAATCAATCAGCCAGTCGGTTTTCTTTATTTAATCTCTGATATCAGACAAAACCAAATTGTGAATCAGTCACCTAGGCCAGTGCTTCTCAAATAGTGGGGCGCGCCCCCCTTGGTGCTATTCCTGGGGGGGCGCGTGTGACCCTGGGGAACAGGCTTTTTTTTTGGCAGTACTAGAATAAAGTGTAATTGCGCGTTTACTACAGCAGGGGGCAGTGGCGCTCTCATTGTTACTTCTGTCACGTTTGCGACAGTGCAACATTTTACGACTTACAAGACAAGTTAGGATAGTCACGGTGGGGAGGGGGGGCGCGAATAGTTTTCTTCTTGCTAGGGGGGGGCGTAACAGAAAATAATTGAGAAGCACTGCATTATGGTGAGTAGGTGACATTTTGGGTCTCATATTTCTCTGTGGATTAACGGCGAAGTGCTTTTTTTTAATGCTGACATGAGAAGCCAGCGCCGACATAACCAGCAGGCTAATCATAAAATTTTGCTAAACTACAAAAAGGCAGCACTTTTTCATCATTTTCAGTTTGTCCACAAGACAGAATGTGGGCAGTAAAAGAATCCTTTCACAGTGAAAACAAAACATTGAAGTCTACTTGTAAAAAACAACAACAAAAAACGTTTTGGAGTGTATACATTTAAAATGAATCATAATTTCTATTTATGCGTGACTACCCAGAATCTCATCCAGGTTGATATCTTTCATCCAGTCGTCGTTCCCTGAGCCCGACTTGAGCAGGGAGTCTATGAAGTCCGAGTCCGTGTTAATACCCGGGACCGTGTTGTCTCCCTCGGGCAGGAAGTCGAAGGTGACACGGTTGGCGCGACCGCTTTGGTAGCCGCCCAGAGTGGTCTCGGCAAAGTTCCCCACTGCTGGAACCC
Source organism: Syngnathus typhle (assembly GCF_033458585.1). Taxonomy (NCBI): domain Eukaryota; kingdom Metazoa; phylum Chordata; class Actinopteri; order Syngnathiformes; family Syngnathidae; genus Syngnathus; species Syngnathus typhle. Next base: position 1,291,696 of record NC_083743.1, read on the forward strand.
GCTGCTCCGGAGAGGGCTGGTTCAGGTTGGGCTGGGGGGGTCTGGACCCAGCCTCTCTGATCAGCATTTGGAGGTCCGGCGCCACCTGGTTGTGAGGTCCGCCGGGTCTCTGCTGGTAGTGATGGTTCTGCTGCGAATCTAGTGGGTCGGTTCGCCGTCCGAGTCCGGCGGGTTTGCCGGTCGAACACCAACTCACATTTGTCATCACGCCTCCCGGGGCCCTTGAGGAATGCGAGTCGAGAGTGGGCCTCGGGTGCGGCCCGCCTACTCCGTTACTCATCCCGAAGGAGTTCCCTTGCGTGTTGGGGCCCAGGAATCGCACCGCATTTTGGTTCACAGCCATTCGGCCGGTAGTAGGGAATTGTCCGATGCACAATGGCGGCTGACAGTCGAAGCGGTGGTCTGACGAGCATGATATGGAATGAAGGTCCTTCTCTGGGACAATGCTGGAAGACTGGGATGGATTTGCACCTGAGCAGAAAAGAGATATACACACATAATTGATGCTTATTAATATATTACAGTGACAAAAAAATCCATCCATCCATCCATCCATCCATCCATCCATCCATCCATCCATCCATCCATCCATCCATCCATCCATCCATATTTTTCAAAAAAGCAAATGGTGGAAGGGGAGAAACAAAGTTGCATTTTTCCAACAAAAAGAGAATATGGTTGTACTTGATGGAAATGAAATAGGGCCTTGTAATTCTATGTACGTGCCACAAGATGACACTAAAGTCTCTAGAACAGATCATCCTTCTATGCTGTAGTCATTCTTTTTTGTGTGACATGAGAAACAAAACATACCTTGAAAGATAGTCCCGCTCACCACGGTTCTTTTGTAATCCGGAGGCGGCCTGGTGAGGTGACGGCTGAACGGATCTGGTGAGTTGTCTTTCTCCTGGAAAGACATTTTTTGTTCTTTCTTTCTTTCGAGTTTGCTACTCAAGTCGAGTGAATCAAATAAATAAATCAACTCATTTGAACAAAGTGAGATGCTTACGGCTTTGAGAGATTGTTGGGAAAGTTGTCTGTGCATGGCCGGAGATTTGGTAGGACCTCTCAGCGGGTGGGGGGGAAGTGGGGGGCGCGGCTGGCCCACGTTTCCGTTAGTGGCCAACCTCGGTCCAGACGGGACACCCTGACGTCACATAAACGCACATGACGTCTCGTTAACTCACAGATACATTCGGCTGTGAAATGTAGCTGTTCTGAATTAGTGCGTTGTGTTTTAAAGGAAAACAGTTGTATTATTGTGTTTTTTCTTTCAAACGCAAGAGTTTCACAGACAAAAATTGCCTGCACCTTCAAGTTGTGGCCACTAGAGGAAGACAACGTACAACAAATGTCTTGCTCTGCCTTGCACATTGTAATTGAGACAACTCCCCTATGCAGATAAAATACAGAGGCTTGCTTCTCTTTTCATCAACGAAAAAAAAGGGCTAAAAATCCTGAGACAGCAGGAAAAATGTGCCAGCGCCAGAATGCTTTTTATTGAGCTTTTATTGCCACTGCAGCTGTCTGGCATCAACGGGAACAAGTGACACCATCACACTGATGAAAAGCACACGGGATGCCAATCCGACATAAATAAATGTCTGATACATTTCAGTGGAGTTCCTCAGGGAACTGTGTAAGGTCAACTATAGTTTTCCACATGGGGTGGAACAGTCGACATTGCACATTGATGTGACCCACGAGTGAGCTTGCTCCACCTTGGTTGAGCCCACTTTGGTTTGTACAAGCGTGTAATCCCAATGTGTCATGAAGCTCCCCCCCCCCCCCAAACACACACCTCCTTTCTCGATTTTTTTTCTCTCTTTTTCATCACAAATGCAAACCAGATGCGGCATGAGCGGGGAGCCCGGTGGCTAGGCGCAGGCGGCCGACAGCAATGGCGGACTGCGCTGGGAGGACCCCCTTGCCCGCTCTCACACTGCACTTGCTCAGTCGCCGTCCCCAGGGAGCGCCTCGGCATCTGCGCTTGGCCGCAACTCGCTTTCCCAGGAAACAAGCGCTGCCTTCACGCACTCGCCCCCAAAGAGGGCCCCTAGAATCCGCAGCTAAAAAGCCGCAAGTTTATTCACAGGGTCAGGATACATAAGATCAAATATCGTTGTCGGAACTGATGTCACACTGACACAAACTGTCAAGTGAGAATCATTTCATGCTTCATTGTGCTGCTCATTTAGGTGTCTCCACCTTTGCCAGCAGGGGGCAGTATAGTCTACTCAAAAGCCCCTTCAGTGCAGAGGATAAAGAACATATTCTATTCATAATGAGGTATTGTCTGTCTCCACCACGAGTCTAAACTTCAATTGCTGAAAGGGTTTTAAAGCCAAGCCGTTGACGCTAATCAAGGCCTCGTTAGGGCGATCGTTACTTCAATAACGCATCCTTTGCAGTTTAGTATTTTTTAAATGACTAAGATCAAATAAATTGTGGTGTGTTGCAACAAGTGTGGGAAGAGTTCAACCCAGCATGTTGTGCTTCTAACGTGACTGTACAGTACAGTACGTCGGATCCGACATTCCCAAAGCGTTACTCATCATCTCCTTCTGCTTGCCTTTGTTGCGCTGCTGTGCCCTGCTCCACTTTCTCAGACACCATTTTCACTATGAAATGTGGGAGGAAAAAAATAAATAAAATACAGCAGTGGGGGTTCACGACTGGCTTGGTGGGAAGAATCATTTGTGCTGTTGGGGAAAAGGGAGGCGGGGGGGGGGGGGGATCTCTTTCAGGACTTTGGTGTCTGTCGCATTACTAATTCACTATAGTGTGGGAAGCAACGTCTCTCTCCTCATTAGCCGGACTTTTTAACCCAGCACATGCTGGCTACTCAAGACAATCGCTGGCCCGATTATTCCTTTGGAGAGCTAAATTGCTAAACACAACATTGTATGGCGGCCGTCTTCTTTTCTCGCTGCCATTTTTGCCAGAATACCCTCACGGGACACTTCATTAGGCACACGTCACGACCTCCAATGCAAGTGCCTGTTCAAATCTTCGACTCGTTTGTTCTCACTAAGGTCAAAGTTCAGCTGGATCACAGCTGACTGAGTCCGGTACACTGGGGACTGGTCGCCGGCACAAATGGACAAACGGTCATTTTAAACTAAGTCGTACCGTTTGTTTTCTTTGTAATCACGGTGTTTGTATTGAGTTCACACAAACGCAGCAACAGATACTGTAAGCGGGGATGTGTGTGTGTGTGTGCCACACACATCATCATAAATTAGCGATTCAACCACGGGCAGCAGGCTAAGCAGATTACTGTCATTTTCCACCACTTGTCCCTCGCAGCCAACAGCCTCCAATTAGCAAATCCTGCTGCGCATATCAGCGGCCTGACAGCCAGTCGGCGCCCACAAATGAGAAGTCTTGCATGTTAATGTACCGTGCGCTGGCAAACTGCGTCAGCGTCAAAAAGCACTGTGAGGGGAGAACAGATATTCGGGAAGGTGGGGGGCGGCAAACGTGCCAGGTCTGAGAAATATACGCTACAGTAGGTCTTTTGTCAAAACAAACCTAGATGGAGATCAAGAGCCAAGTTTAGCACGGGTTGCTAGTGGACAATCTGGAGAGTCTTGACATTTATTATTATTATTTTTTTAACTGCTCAGTCATGCACACTAGCAAAATAAATAAATAAATACATAAATAAATAACATAAGTAATTAACAATAAATTAAACTGAAATAATTAAATAAATGAATGTTGATGATAATTATAATGAATAATAAAAAATAAAAACAATTATTTACATGTCCAATTTGATAAAATGTTAAAGTGTTTTGGGATCATCAGCCCCACTGTTAATTTCAACCTCATCTATTTGGCTCTCTATCTACGGGCTTGTTTTGACAACGCCATGGTTTTGATTTACACATCCTGGCGGACTCTCGTCCTTCACAGCATGCGAGTAATGACAAGCCCGCCCTCCGGTTCCAGCGGGCTTTTTCCTGGAGAGGACGACTCCTCCTGACATGTGAGGCATGAATAATACAACGGAACAGGGGATGTGTGGCTGAAAAGAAACTTCTCCCACCACCAGGATTGGAATTCATATGCGGTTCTATTTTAATTTAATGAACGCATAGCTTCACAAATATGAGCAATTCATGACTGTATTGGACTGTGTTGTCATTGTCAGCAATGACCACTGGATGGTTGCTCGATTTATGAACGGCGCCCTCACCTGGGGATGTTGGCCCAGTTTGAAGGGCAGAGCCCCACCGAGCAGGAGAGACGGCGACGACATCTGCTGATTCTGGAAATGAAGAGGTGGATTGGTGTGGTTCTGGCTATCTGGAGATGAAAGCTGCTGTGGATGCTTGGCGGTCTTGTTGCCCGCCATCATTGGCATCAGGTGCCCCGAGGAGGGCGGCGGCGGTGCCGCTGCCACCTTGGGGCTGAAGTGCAGCGTGGGCTTGCTGGCGTGCGGCTTCATGTCCACGTGGTGGACGCCGTTGGGCTTGAAGAGGCAGTTGTTGACACCCTTACTCTGCTGGGGGAGTCTCGGCCGTGTCGCCGCCTTGTCCTGGAAGGCGGGGCCCCAAGTGGCCAGACCTGCGGGCGGCACCTGGTGATGCTGCTGGTAGTGGTGGTGGAGAAGCGAGCCGGGCTGGTGCTGGTTGGCCGCCATCTGCTTCAGCTGCTCCGCGTGGGAGATCTCCGGCCAGCAGGGCAGGGACCTCGGCGGACCTGCCTGGGAGCCCGAGGGTGGGGTCAGCGCCAACGAGGGACCCGCCGAGGCCGGTCGCAGCTGCGGCGAGCCGGCGTGGACCGGAGCGTAATCGGGCGAGCGCTCCATCTTGATGGGCCTCTCCGCAGGGGAGCACAATCCCGCCGAGCCGGGGCGGCCCAGGTCCAGATTGAAGGCGTCGTCCTGCTTCAGCATCTTCTCCAAGTCCAGGTCGTTGAGGGGCGGCACCGACTTGGTCAGCTCGTCAAACAGGTCCTGTAGCTCCGGGTCGATCTGACCGCCGCCCTCGTCCTTGAAATCGAAGACGGCGTCGGCTCGAGAGCGGCCGCACGACGACTGAGACTCGACCGGTTCCTTCTTCATCTCCTTCAGGGTGGCATTGAACACCTCGGGCATCACGTAGTTTTTCCCGTGGGCTGAAAGGGTATGCAGGGAGTGGGCGTGGCTTATGTCACGGTTGCACGGTTGCCCCAGACCGCGGCCGGCCTCCAGCCGCACTCGCTTGAAGTCGGACCCGGAGGAGAAAGCGCAGGAGTTGTGCTTCGGGGCGTGTCCCTCCAGCTTCCGACGTAAAGACCCTTGAAGCTGTAAAACACAAAAGGAAACACTTTCACAGCCCGTTTCACATACGGCATCAGTAGAAGAGGCTCTTGCGTCACGCGCCGACATCTTCACCTTGATTAAATTGTGCGGATGTAGCTGTTAAGGATGCAAACAAAAGCGCGGGCTCCAGAAGCCCCCCGGGCCGTGAGTCATCTCCGCGTAACGTGTGCCAGCTGGCGGGAATGTCTCCCAACACATGAGCAGCGCGAGGGTCTTTTACTTGATCAGAAAACATTTATCTACATGATAACGCCACTGGGTAAACACTTTCGCACTGCAATTTGGCCCGTTGAGTCCCGGGAGCGCTGCTGTTACTGTGTTGCTATGGCAACAAACACGGTATATCATAGCAGGAAATATGAAGCTTCCACTTTTGGGTGTGATTAGTGCCACGGCTGTAAACGAGTCGAGGAAGAAGGATGTAACGACGCACGGAGGAGGAGGAGGAAGCTTTTAATGTATGCAAATGAGCGAGGCAGACAGAAGCCCCCGTTGTGCCTCCCGCGGTGCGCCGACACTATCTATCGTCTTCCTCCCCGTAGCCATCAAAAATAACTGACTCGCAAGTCTTGAGATTACGCATGAAACGGGAGCTTCGTGGCTCACTTGAATACACCCTCCTCGTGGAAATACAGCAACCTAATAGTCCACACTGTGTCCCGAAAGTCACGATATGCGTCCCTCCATTAATTTGTTACATTCAATATATGCGTGATGGCGTGAATTTCTAAAAACTGGTCATGCGAGTGACGCACTGAGCTGAAAGTGATGGGAAAGCACAACAAAAGAGTTTCAACAGTGCTTCAGAAAACGTGGATCACGAACCTAACTGGAACATTTAAAGCACTTTGCATTTTCATAGGAATAGGAATCGGTGTCAAGGTTGACAAGAGGGAACTTGTGGGGGGAGAAGCAAAGTTACAGTCTTCATCGCACGGATCTATTTTTCATCTAGAAAGAAAAACAAAAAAAGACATTTGGAGTTACTCTGACCAGTATTCATTTTGTGTAAATAGACTAAATTTCATTATTTACATTCTGTAATTTGTCTGTAACTTTTAGAATACAGCTCACTCTATTGATACATCATAAAATAGACAATTACGCAAAAGTGATCCTTTTACAGTAGTCATTGATTATTTTCCTGAGTGGAATATGAAAATATTCCTCATAATTCCCCCGCTAACCCCGTCAGATAATCGGGCTCACGAGTGCTGGCCTCAAATCCTCATGATAGATGTGCACGTCATCTGAAAATAGATTTTTTGATGAACATTTAATGAGCTCGCTCTCTCTAAAAGTCCAGTAGTTCACGGTCGAGTCCAAGTCCTGCCACAAAACACTCAAACGCACCAAATTGTCAGCTTTTCATCTGGGCGACACGCTCACGGACGCAATTTTACAGGAAATACTACGTGGAAATGTTTAACCCTCGTTTGTCTGCGCGGCTTCCAAGCCGCCTCAAAGCTGATGTGTCAAGTCGAGCGGTCCGGACTGACGCTGAGCGGATGGGAAGGGGCTCCGGGCCGGTGACACCACCCGAGCCTCCAGGTGGCGTCCGTCCGGGCGTTTCTTTCAAGGTGAGAGAAAGAACGAAGAACGTTTAGGACAATCATTGGCCTGCATTATGGGCAAAATGTTGGTTGGTTTGTGTCTGGTCAACACAAAAATATCAAATTATATTAATGAATTATATGAATATATTACGATTATATATAATGTATTAATAAATAATAATATCCATAATTGTGATGAATATGAAAGTGTCTAATTCCTGAGGTCGAATGAAAGCTCCTTGATAACGTGAGCTACGTTTGAATTATTGAAAGGAACCGAAGCGAAGCCGCTTCCAGGCACATTCAGTCAAATCGGGTCACGTCGAGGACGCCCCAACTCTACCTTTTGTCCTTCCTCTCGCCAAACACCCCTGTGCATGTAAAACAATATGAACACTTGCCATGATTTTGAGCCTCATTTTACATAGCTGGAAATTTTTGTATAATCTTCCCCCCCCCCCAAAAATTGAGTTCTTGATGTGGAGTAGAACAAAAGAGACGTGTCGAGAGGGTTCACGCAGGTTCGCGCTGCGCTTTTGTGCTAATCAGGGCACTGCAGCGGTGGGCTACTTCTGGCCTCATCAGCACTTTGCCTCCCCACACACATCCTGACACACTTGTCTCGCATGGAAGCCACCCTCGGGACACAAGGATGAGCAGCAGTGGAGGGGGGAAAAAGAAAAAAAATTATATATATATATATATATATATACCGTATTTTCCGGACTATAAGGCGCACCGGACTATAAGGCGCACCTTCAATGAATGGCCCATTTTAAAATTTACCGTAATTTTCGGACTATAAATCGCACCGGAGTATAAATTGCACCAGCCATAAAATGCCCCCAAAAAGTGAAAAAAAAACACATATATATGTATATAAGTCGCTCCTGAGTATAAGTCGCCCCCCCACCCAAACTATGAAAAAAACTGAGACTTATAGTCCGAAAATTACGGTAATCCTTATATAAGGTGCGCACCATTAACGCATCATGTCAGATTTTTAATCCAAATCAAATCATTCTCCATTTTATCTTTTTTATTTCAACTTCAGATGCAACAAATTACTTTATAATCACAAAATAATGATCCATAGTCTTTTTGATTCATGATTCATAGTCTTCAGCAGGCCACTTATGCTTGATTTCATGACACAATGCTTCGGGCCAGTTTGAATTTAGTCCATATATAAGGCGCACTGTCGGCTTTTGAGAAGATTTTAGGTTTTTAGGTGCGCCTTATAGTCCGGAAAATACGGTATATATATAAATATATATATATATACACACAGTATATTGGTGGGTAAAAAAAAAGGCGGGAGAGAGTCAACCTCTGGGAAATGAGAAGACACGATAAGAGCGTCTTTGAAGAGAAATTGTGCATTATATTTACCCTAGGCAAATCTTTTGGGGGTACATTAAATATTCAGCTCGACACATTCAAATATTAGTTCTCAATTATCCCAACGCGCAAGATTAGACGGCGACATTCCAATTAGTTCAAGACTCTTTGTTTCAGAGTCAAACAAATGAATTGAAGTCGTCTCCCTCGAGGGGCACATCGGGGAGCAGTCAGAATCAATACGACTCGTGTTCTTCCACTGAGCAATAAAAAAAAAAATTGCCCCAAAGTCTCCAGAGTATAAAAAAAATCACATTTTACAATTAGCATTTCATTTAATATGTCTCGGAGTTTCCTGCTCTGACCTCTGAGAAGCGACAGCAGCAAAATTTGTTTGGAAACACCAGCAGCAAAACATGAAAGCTAATGTTAGCAACAACTAATGAAAAAATAGTATTAGTAAATAAAGTATATTTATATCAAAGAGGTAACAGACTGACTGAATTAACTGATTGGCAACCAATGATGCAACTAATTGAATAAACTTTTATATCAACGACCTAGCTAGTGATATGAAAGTCTATGAGCTAGCTAGCTAGCTAACTGACAGGCTAACTACAGCACCTCGTGATCATTGCCAATCAATAGTATTTCTGATTTTACGTCGACTTCAAGCTAGTGAGAACTCGCTGGCGGTGACAAGGCGTCACTGGGCATCAAGCGAGGCTTGCCGAGCGTTCTTGACGCCGCTGTCGCCTCTCATCTGGAAAGCTCGCTAAAGCTCACCACGAGATTTTTGTTGAAGGACGCCGCTGTACCAGCAGCTGCAATTCACTAGCACAACAGCAAGAAAGCGGCGGTCACAGTCGCCGCCCCCGACCCCGCCACAGGAAAAGGCCGGTGAAGCAGGAGAACAAAAAACAACAACAAAAAAATTCCCTTCCTGTTTTCAAAGACGAGTCCGAAAGGACGCAGAAGCAGTTTCCTGCTCGTTGGGGCATCGTCTCCGCATGTTTGGCTTGTCGTGGCGATCCGGACCAGCAATACCATGGCCGCTCTCCTGGCCCCGTGGACTTCCACCAGGAGCTTCATTGTCTCACCAGCACTCCAGTATCTGCTTAGAGAGCTTTGTTGTGCTGAGAAAATCTTTAATGGCAGCCGAGCAAGGACGCTCCAAAGCAGGATATGGATAGTTTGTGTGAATGCGGCGCAGTGCTCTTTGCCATCCATTTGGCGTCCCGCGGGAAAATCGGGGCTAAGTGCATAATGTCGTGCTAATGCTAATTCACTCGGCTCTGGCTTTCAGACTAGAGAATGATCACACAAGATGACTTTGTTTTTCTTACACGGTATAGACCAAATACGGGGCAAAGGAGACTAACTAACTAACTAGCTAACTAACTAACTAACTAACTGGCTGTCTGAGATCAGTGACAGTGTGGAAGTAACTATGGAAGCAAAATGTGTGTGTTTCCCCCGCCACCGTACGTGTCATGTTGTACATGATGAGTGCATCATATGTTGTTGTCTTTTGGCCACTGGGAAATGTCAGACCCATGATAAATGTTTAGAGGTCAAATATTTCCCGCATCCCCCGCAGTTGTTGCCCCTCCTCAGCGCCACGACCACGCAGAGGAAAAAAAAAAGAAGAACACTTTCCCTCGCCAAAGGGTGCGTCCCGAGACTGTCTCCACCAGCGCCGTTCCGCTCGGACCTTATTTGGAGAGTCACAAGTTATAGCATGGCCGAAACAAAAAAAAAACTTCCCAAAGCTCTCTGTGTTTTGTTAATTCTAGCCACCAGTGACCTCAAAGATTGGCACAGAAGTTAGCCACTCAGCTTGTGATTCCGTTACCTAACGTAATTGATGTAAATTATCCAGTTAGTTAAATATGTCCTTTATATAAACATAAGTAATCATGTTGGCTTGCGTTAGCATAATATTGATAGGATAAGTTAATCAGGATTGGAGTTGTGCGCTCTCCGACGTGACCTTCTCGTATGTGCGCCGCACGGCCCGAAGGCTTCGTGTTGCCGAGCTAGCAAGTCGCTTCATGTGGGCCGCAAGCTAAAGCTGCACGCAAAGGTTCACGTGTGTGAGCTAACGTATGCGTGTCACCGACTTGTATAAAAGACAGGCCAAGTGTTCCTATCAATGACATAACAAGCCGTCCCTGCACTCTCAGGTGAACAAATGTGGGGTGGGAAAAAAAAAACTTTTGCCTCAAGTCAAAGCAAACACGGTGTTCTCCAATTCAGACGCTCACCATAACACGCTCTCTCCTAAGCAACACCGCCTGTGTATTCAGTAAACACGAGCCGTCGCTCGGTAGTAGACAAAGCCACCTTTTGCACGATAGCCCATTCAATTAGCTTGAGAAGCTTCAAAGTAATGAATTTGGAGCAGAAGAAAAGCCGCAGCCGCAGCCGCCGCAGCTGGCTTTAGTGTTCCTAAAAGGACACGAGCTTCTCTCCCATCCGAGCTGACGGGGGATTACTTTGCTTGCTTGTGCGGATTTCACAGCTCAGCTGGCGAGTGTGTTGCTTCGCCGATTCCAGCTGTTTTCACCTCTTCGCCCACGCACGCACGCTCGCTGTGACGACTTGGAGCAAAACACATGAGCCCACTTGGCAACGGTTAAAGTTGCCAAATAACAAGGGAATTCATTCATGGCAAGAATAAGTGTCTGCCGACATGCTTAGATAGGGAGTGCACTTTACATTCATTTATATCATACTAATTATGTTAAATTATATTAAAAATTACAATTATACCGTTTTTAATGGCTTAATTATGCTTTTGTACATTTTTATTCACTTCCAAAACAAGAGGCTTGGTACATCTTGGCGAGGTCACAAGTCAAAAAAATGAATTAAATTAATTATAATCAAATCATTTTCATATTATTTTCTAATTGAAAGAATTAGGGCCTACAATCAACAAATAATTGCAAAAGTTATAGCTAAGGGCTTCAGGTCTAATCTTGTCTCGATTGATTCCAGTATGTTTCCTTGTGAGGCGAAGAAGCTGCGAGTCCACCTCCAAAAACGAACGTTGTGGGTCCGTGGAATGAAAAAGGGCCGGCTTTGTTGCCGGATGAGGAAAAAAAAGAAAACACATCCAATGGACTCTAAAAAAAGCCCAGGAAGGAAACCGGGGGTAGGGTGGGGTGCGTGGCAGCGTGCCTCACTGATGGTGGAGAGTGGGAGTGAGAAAGGAATGTTCTCTCTCTCTCTCTCTCTCTCACGAAAAGCCGGTTTGCGCTGTATGAAACAAATCCAGCATCACAATTAGCTTCCCCCCGGTGAGACCAATATTTACGAAGTGATTTTACACCAATTAATCGACAAATGATCACTTGGCGTCAAAATTTGCAAGGGGCTTAAACATGATCCCTGCTGAACGTCACTTGGTCGCACCTGCCGACCACTCAACTTCCTGGACATGCCATGAATCCTGACAAGACAAAAAAGACTTCATGCTGCTCACATTGGACCCTCCTTCACTGGTTCCACATTCCGACCGGCGCCAGAGTGAAGCGCCACATCGTCGACAACCGGCCGCAGCCCAGCACCGGCGCAAACATGGCAGCCGCCGCTCCTCCGGCCCATTGGCAGCGCAGAGGCAAACAACAAGAGATTCTGTGTTGCACTTGTCTCAATCAGGGCGCGAGACTTGTCAACGGTCTAGACTTGCGGTCCCCGACCGCCACTTCATGGGCCATTTAGTGCCAAGTCGCCCAGGGACACTCAACACAAGAAATTCTCTTGAACAAAATTACAGAGTAGACGAGGCATACAGCCCCATTAAACAAGATTGAATTAAAATTGAACACATATGATTCAAGAGCAATTGATAAAACTAAAATATTGCCGCAGTGTTTCTGTAGGTGTAAAAAGCAGGATTCAAGAGATTTGCCAATCACTGATCATCAGCAAAAAAAAAAAATTGTGTCAATGCCAGTCTGTCAAGATATTGCTTGAAGGAAGAATAAATAAATAAAGGAACTGTGCCACTTTTAATTTTACATGTAACTGGAACCGTTTTGAGGAAATTGCCCAAGACATCTTGATTTTCCCCAAAGTTGAAAATAACACAAGCCCAACAATAACAACAGTGTGATCCAACCGATAGCCATCTTTGATAGCAGTGCGGGAAAAACTCCTCAGGCCTGTACAATGGGTCAAAGTAGACGTGTGATTGACAGCCGCGATGAAGACAAGTTGACAAGTTAGGCTTTGTTTTGCATGCCGACAGCATTCACACAATTATTATGAAATAAAACTTTCCGTTATCTTTGAAGGTTAGTAGCGGCGTCATCACATTTCGCAGCGCTCACACAGGGTCACGTGTGCAACCCGGGGGACTTCCCGGCCGGACAGCAAACAGAACCCGAACAGAACTTTTAGTTTTGCGCACTGGCGGGTGGGAGGAGGCTGAAAAAGTGCAAGCTCGCTTGTGCCTCCCTCCGCTCGGGAGCCTGGGAAATTGTGCAGCTTGGCCCGGCTCTGAGAAATATCCTGAGCTTGAAATGTAAACATGTCTGAACTCTGATCTAACAGAACTGCCCCCACCCACCCCCTCCTTATTTTCCCAGTCCAAGCCGCCATTCCGGGCCCTGCAGAGGGGCTCGCCAGTGACATCACAAGCCCACTCTCTCGTTTTTAACGAGGCCGTGGGGAAGAGAGGGGACTTGTTTTTTTCTTTTAAGTCCTAAACCCGATTGTTCCGACATAGCTGCCCGTTTGCATTTTAAACTGGATGAAGGAGTTTTGTTGTGAAGGAATTTGAGGGAGGTGAGAACGGAGGCATTGTGCTGGTGCCTAAGTGGACCTTCACGCCCAGTTCAAACGGACATTGCGAAGAGGACAACCCCCACACGCACAATATTAGGTACAGCGGCATGACTTCCACCACAAGATTGTTTAATGATTTTACGTTTTGATTATTTTAATTGAAAAAAATATTTTCATTATTTTCTAAATATTTGAAATTATCTAAATGATTTAAAACCATTTTACATAAATATTTTATTTTGTTTGCATTGTTTTAAATAGTTTATTTTGTTCGATATTCAAAAATAAAAAAAAATACATTCAAAACAGATTTTTTTTCTTTATATGTAAACAAATGATTTTTTTCCACTATAACCACTGTTAAAATATTACATTTTTTGTTATGTTCGATTTTATTTTAAATACATTTTTATCATATTTTTAATTTATATTAAACATCTCTGCCAATATTGTGTATTATTTGAATTATTTAGATTCTTTGTACTAACTTGATCTATTTCCAATAGCATTCATGTATTTTACCCACGTGTCAAATTAAAAAACTGTGTTGATATAAATCTTGGTGTCTTGTTGTGGTCCCGCACAAAAAAAGGGGAGGAGGTGAAAAGGGGGACGCCGTTTGGCCCCGCCCAGTTGAAGCGAGCTAATCAAACCTGTTTACTCTGACACTGTGAGAACATTTGAAGATAAGCTGGCCCCCTTTCTCTTTGCACCAGCAAAAGTGGCCGCTGACGTTGCGAAAAGTTGACAAACACCGATGTGCTTGCGTGGGCGCCCAGTATGTGTGTCACACCTGAACGGGCTAGTTCCCACAGGGTTCCAGTTTCAGGAAAGCACACAGAGTTGCGAGGGCCTCCGTCGTGTGCCAGCAGAAGCCCCCACCCACCTCGCCTTGACTGAAGCCGGGCAGGAAAAACCAGACCAAAAGCGCAATAAATCTCCCGTCAGGCATGTCGACCTTGGTCTCGAATACAATATAAAATACTGAAGTTGTCTTTCAAAATCAAAACGAGGGTTATTGATCTCTCACGTGCAGTGGAGCCTTGGGAACCCAACACGAGTTCTTCAAGAGGCAAGCCTTCATTGGGTTGATTTCTTTACGATGGATATAAACGTCCTTGGCAGTGAATGAACTCATGACAATAAAAATGAAAATTTATAATATGCTCGACATGCACGATTCCTGCCAGTGTGCACAATAGAAATAAACATTGTTAGCACTGCACGCTTTTTAAATGTAGCCCACCGGACGTGGTTGCTATTATGCACCTGTCCCAGATAACACAGCGGCGTTCCTTGAAGACAGAAAATCGGCAGGATTTATTTTTTTTTGCCCGCCGTCTTCAAAGATGAGCGCAGACATCCCATAGGCTAATGAATAAAACATGAGCGTGTGCACCGCGGGGTGGTTTGTGTGTAAGATGGATGGAAAGTAGGAGATCGTGTACAATAAAAGCCAAAATGCTTTTGAGTGAAGAGCAAATCCCGGGCTGGTCTACAACGAGTCTGGAAACTTCCGTGAGTCACGTCTGCTTCACATTGAATCATTTTCATGTGCACGTGTGTGTTCTTTAGAAGGGGGGGGGGGAGTAATGCATCTTTTGAAGTCAAAATCTTAATGAGTCCACAGAAGAATAGAAGAAGGAGGTGATGAAAATGCAAATGTCCACGCTTTGAGAGATGGCCCACATTCACGCATCATTAGAAACCAACACAAAAGATGCTCAGGTTGACTCAAAAAAGCGACTCACGATCGCACTTTTTCTTCAGGGTTGACCTTACATCCAAAATGTTGCTACCATATAACATGTGAGCATTGATCGTTCGCAAGTGTGGATATTCTTTCCTCTACGTAATCAATTGAAGGCGTTTTGGCCTGAGCGCGTGTCTCCAACACATTTTGGAAGGAGCGCTAATCCCAAATTGAGCCGGGAGATTAACGGAGCAGTGTACGCGGGCCTTGTTTCGATGTCTTAATTGCAGATGCTCGCCTGGAGATCGTCTTAGTCCCATCAAACCTTTGCGGCAAACTGGTCGTACCGTACTCCTAAAATTTTTTTATCACCAGGATCATCATACTTGCACAAACTTCCAAAAGTGAGTTTGAGACACATTATTGCTACATGTAATAGCTTTTTATCATAAAGCTAATCAGTTGATCACAACATCTTCTTCTTCCTCTTTATATCATGACGGTATCTCACTATCGCCCCCCTGGTGGTGGTGAATATCTCCTCTTATGCAGGTGGGAAAAATTCTCCACATCTACATTTTTTTGTAATCCTGCAAATAATATCCTAACGCTAACTTGTTGGTGCGTGGCGGAGCTAAAAAGACAAAGATGCAAAAGCATGATGGGAAATCCCTTCATGGCTCCTTCCCTGAGCTTCTCAAATTCCCTCCCAAAGAAGATCCTTTGTTAATCTGCTCTCAACCGGCGCCGTTGTCCAGTGCCGCCGCTCCCATAATCCTTTGCGCCCACGCGCCAACTCCGATGTGAACAGTCGATACCTGCATGCCCAAAAAAGACTGCAAGCTACTCTTGGCTTTTGTTTTTTTGCAATAATAAACAACTAACTAGTGTGAAGGCTGAAAACCGACGCTGACCTGAACTTCTTTGAAAGTCATCCAAAGGTTTAAAACGTGAGACAGAGGAAAACAAAGTGAAATGATGGAGGTACAAAATGTCTCCATAAAGCGATGGAACAATGTGTGAGTGAGGGAAAAATCGCTCCCAAGTGAGCCAAACGGTTTCAAGTTGGAATGGTTTGAACTGGTGAAGAAATGTAGCAGGAGAAGGATGGCAAAGGTCCAAAAACAACACAACGACAACTTGTCTCCTTAAGTTTTATACTGATGCGCGTTGTCTTGAGTGACGAAGCTTTCCTGCAAACGAACCAAAAATAACACCGACGAGGTTACACCAGGAGTTGCTCAGTAAAATCCGCCTCAAGTTTTAAGAGTAAGTAACTCAGAGCCACTCCAAAGAGGCAAGCTGGGCAAAAACGCCTCTTGGTTCTCAACGAGGTCTTGGAATGCCAACGCGGACCCTTGAAGAGCTTCAACAATCGAGCAAGGAGCTAACGGCTAACCGGCAGCCTAACGTGGGCGTTTTGATTGAATTCACGCTTCTGGGCATCTCAATCAATACTTTGTAAAAACGTTTAAGGCCTTCATTTTCACAAGAGGCATTTAATGAGGTTCAATGCTTTCTTTATGAACCCTGCATAATGCTGAACAACATTGTGCGTTGTTGCCGCCTAGCTTCCATCACCACATGTTGTTCAAAACATATTAACCTCCACAACACGCACGCCAGCGGCTCATTTCCTGCCTGCTCGCATGTCTTTTGCCGCACTCAGCACTTTCCTCGCACACACAGGACATGATAATGATGTTGCCTGACCTCGTTTAGACAAAACATGGTGGGATGCTGAGATGCCTCCCGTCGTATTCCTCAAAGCACAACAACGCGTTCAACACGCGTGTGGGGTGGAAAGTGGTGGTAAATGACTGTCAGTGGAAAAATGTCTTTTTTTTTCCTGAGTCGAACACTGCTGTCAGATCCTTTTTTTTTTTTTTTTTTTTTTTTTACTATGATAATTTTCTTTTTTCTTACTATTGATATAATTATTCCACTTGCCAGTCCGTGCTTGGGGGTCCCAAAAATAATTAGGAATATGTCAAGTGTAAAACTACATATGGGGACAATAGCACACAAATAAATCAATGAGTTGTGTGGCTTCTAGTCAATTAAAAGTTCTCATGAGAGTGCAATTTCTCGTCTTATAAATCTGACATCCCCAAGTGGATTAACTCAATTCTTTTATAACATGATGACAGCAATAAAGCGGCCTACAAAGAAAAACCTTTTCACTTCATTGTATGTAGTACTATTTTTTTTTATTGAAAATAATTTTGGGGCAGTTGACGTTTTTGGTGCCCTGGAACAGATTACAAAATAATGCCGTCGACGCTCTTGTGAAAAAGGCAATTTAACATAAGTGCTTTGAATTGCGATCCATTGTGATTGCCTAACACATTAAACTCATAAATCAAGGTTAGGAGTTTGATCAATGGCTGTAAAGCAAATGCTTCCTCCACATTGCAGGTCTCACAATTTGGTCGATTTTTCTCGACTTCGTTATTTCTGCTGTAATTCCTATATTGACCATTAGATGGCAGTACACTATTAAGTTTGTGCATTTCAAAACAGGAGATAGTTTTAACCCCAGCTAGTTTTTGCTGCTTAGTTTGTGGAAAGTCAATAATAACTTGATTCAATCCTGCTTTCTGCTCCGACAAAAGTGCAAGAAAACGTTAAACGTGGGATTATTTCTACATCACGGATTCTTAATTAGGGGTCTGGAAGTAAACCCCACGATGGAGGGCGTAGGGGGGTATTGTACGTTTAAAATGACATCACACAATGGCCCTATTACTAAACAGTATTTCTCAGACATTCGAAATAGAGTTGAAACATGCTGGACTCACCGCGATGCGCGTGGACATCTTATGGTCCCCTTCGGCACCCCTCAGCTCGCCGTTGGCTCCCCTGGCGCCGTAGTCCGGCGGCGGCTGGCCGGCAGCCCCGCGGCCACCCTTGCTCTTGCGCGTGCCGGGTCCCTGCTGCACGACGTTAAGCAGCTGCAGCGTGCTCTCGTGCTCCCGGTCCGAATTCTCGGCTTGGCCGCGGCGGTAGCGGTCCTCGCAAGTGGAGTGGTGCCGCCTGCACAACTCAATACGGGCACGGAGCCGTTCCACAATGGCGCTGTGCAGCTGCGGTACCGCCGTGCCTCGGACGCCCGACGAGGGGGCACCGTGCGCGGCGGCCATGGAGCCCATACCCACCGCCAGCATGGGGGCGAAGGTGCCGGTGGCGGACTGAGCCGGTGTCGCCTCTCCCATCCGGGGCGCGGGGGGGTTAGCTTAGAAGGAGAGCACTCCGCTAACTTCCCATGTGAACAAAATGCTGCAAATAAGGACTCAAATTGGCTCCAAAGTGCGATAAAGACACGCTTATAAAGTCACACGATGAATTGGCGTCCCCCAAAACGAAAAAGTCTCCTTAAAAGCATTTAATCCACTCTCGGATTCAATTAATTCGTCATTGACAGCTTTTCCACGCACGGTCACATGTTTGTTCCCCACGGGGTCACCCATAAAAAAATTGCTATGGGGTAGGTGAGTGGAAAAAAACGTCGAAAAGGACACAAAATCCACTCGAAGTTCTTGTTCTTTCCTCGCTCGGCGTGTCCGTAGATTGAGCGCCTTCTCAAACAATCCATTGACAGGAGCCGTGTATGCGTGCGTGCGTGCGTGCGTGCGTGCGTGCATGCGTGCGTGCGTGCGTGCGCGCGCAAGAGGCAACAGAGTCTCATTGTGTGCATACACTCGGAAGTAGCCGAAAGCGCTCTTGCGCCCCCTGCTGCACGAACAAGCGAACTTCTCAATTTTCAATCTGAAAGAACAGCAAGTTATGCAAAAATAGCTGCACATGCGCATTGGAGGATATAATAAATTCACGTACAAAGGCTCAAGTGTATTTTATGCTCATCCGAAGATTTAATTACGAATTCGAATATTACCAACCATATGCGAGTAGTGTGCAATAATTCTGATGACTAAGCGAGCATTATTTTATTTTATGAACGTTCTCATCTGTAAATTGTGCATCTGTGAGTGAGCGTTGGAAAAAAGTCTTGCACCAAAATGTTGACTCGTCGATTTATTCTACATCCACAGTTGACCATAATACATCAGGAATAAGAAAAGTTTCCATGAGCTGCACCACACTTGGCTTCTTCTCGTATTGCTTCACACCATCGGGACATGCGCACTCGCTGGACACTTCATTAGGTACACCTGCACCGGTTAGTAGTGAGATCGATCACCTAGCAATGTGCTTATTATTTGCGGTGGAACTGCAATAAATTTCCCACCACGTTTTGCATCAGAACTCTTTTTTGATGGCACAGGTGTACCTAATAATGCGACAGGCAATTGCAGAAAGAGATGCCTTTCGACTTTGGGTAGGCATACAATAAATTAATAAATTAACACACACATACACACACGCGAACGCTTTTACAGTAGTAGCAATACCAGTGGTTAAAAATGAAAGAATAAGACCCAACATCATGTCTACAAGTACAGTACGTACGTGGTCCACCCCGCCATCATCATGTCACACACTAGCACGATCACAGTCTAACACGACACACACGCACGCCTTTTCTGCTGGACTATAAAATACAACAGCGGCCATTTCGTTTTCCTTCAGTCTGATTTTTTCTCACTTATGCTTGCTGTGCACATGCGAATTGCTCTCTTGCCTGTTTTTTCATCGTTAAAAACAAAGAACAATCAAATGGAATGGGAAAAACTAATTCTCTTGTAAATAAAAATATCACCTCATTTTCATAAAATGATGACTACAATCACATCGTGTACATTTTTCGTCTTCTCATTGAGAAATTAAAACTACTTCATACAATATGCTTGCTCGGGGGATAAAAAAAAAAAACATATTCAAAAATGTAAAAAATAGTAAAAATGGTAGAAAAATCATGAACAGGCAAGTGAAGAGCTCGCAAAGTGGCCTCCAGTGAGAATCAAACACTAGGACTTGTCCCTGAAGGCGGCAAAAAGACCAATCAAAGGCAAATCAATACTATACGAATAAGGCAAGTCGAACCAACGGACTGACGCGATGACTCAGAGTGGATGGCCGTTCTCTTCCTTCCATGAGTGCACTTTGTCAACATGGCTAAATTGTATGGCGAGGCAGCGGCCATCTCGGTAAGGTCAGTGCACGTGCAGCAAGTGGGATGCGACTCGCTTCGTCAATCGGTTCGAGCCTCAAATGCAAACTGAGGTCACCCACAAAATCGTTCACCGAGGAACCCCGAAGATTTCAGAACTAGAGTGTTTTAATCAGTCACGCAACACTGTTTGGGCTCCAAGTCACAATCCAAGATGTTGGATTGTTTTTTCAGTCTACAAGAATCATTCCTCCTTGTGGAAGTCGAAATTAAATGAGCCACATAATGGCAAAGTGTTTTTTTAGAATTTTGTGTACATAACTAGTGGCGTCTCTACAACTTCCCACACATGAAGTGTGAAAACCAACAACAACCAAGTTTGTGAGCTCACTTTGCTATTCTCAATTTTGCCCATTTGCGACAACACAAAGTTTCTCTGCTCGTGGCTTGACGGCTGGGCGGTGCCAAGATCCTCCACTTTTGGACGGCGGGCGTTCATTTGCATGAGACAGGACCATCCCCTCAAAACGGGCTCATTTCATAAAGAGTGTGAAAAGTGTAAACTTGCCTATTTATCTATTATCTGTTGATTCTAGCAGGGGCAGCTGTGAAAGATCCCCGAATGGGACTGATATTTGGTCCATTGAAGTAGTGAGAGGACAGGCACGCTAAGTTATGGCTTCTTTGAGGTCCAAACAGTCAAAGTGCGCCCTCTACTGGTCACAGGTACTCAGTGTCAAGATTTGACCCCCTTGGCGGGCTCAACAGACTGGCGCACATCGGTCCACTCCTGCATGGTGTTCTGCAGCGCCTGAGTCTTCTCCTTGTCCACCAGCACGTAGTCCACCTTCTCGTCAGACGTCACCGACGACGTCGACGGCTGCCGAGCGACAAAAACACAAGAGTGACGAGAATGAATGAATGATTAAATAAATAGGGTTACATCATTTGGCTATCTGCTTTATATTTGCTCTCTTTTGAGTTTTATCTTTTAATGGCATATAAAACATACACACAGAAGCACAAGCTAAGGCAATGATGATTTGGTAGAAGGAAAAAAAAATGGAGTTCTCCATCCGGTAGAAGAAGAGTTTACCTTTCTGTGTGCGCAAGGCGAGCCAGGCTGGAAGTCGAGCGCCAGATAGTCCACATTGCCGCTCTTGCGAAGGGCCGGACTGCTGGTGCAGCTCACAGCCGGCGAGGTAGATGCTGGGTTTTGCTGTTGAGGGGGGGCGGGACAATCATTACATCATGACAGAAATCATATCTTGCTCAGTCATAACATACATTATATATTTTTGGTCATGAGTCGGAAAATTGTCAACGAGCAAATTTGATGACGCGAGTTATGTCATCGTCCTATCCTGGTCTAATCCCGCCCCCTGGAGGCACTCACCATAGCCACGTAGTTCTCTTCGCTGTCCGCAGAGTCGGTGCTGGTGATGCTTTGCGTGGAGATGGGCCGACATCGCTGCGAGGACATGGAGTTCATGGCGGGCCTGTGGTCAAATCCAATGAAGCCATTCCATGAAAATATTCCCTTGCGTAATATTCGCGTGTGTTTGCCACACTTAAATGAGACTCACATGGGCCGTGTCCAGGACATGGTGACCGGGCTCTTAAACGGCAGCTCGTCAATGAAGCTGTTGTTCTTCAGGTCCAGAGGTGTCGGCTTGGCTGTGGAAAACAAAAGGCGCGCCGTCAGCACCTTTTCAGTGTACAATTTCCAGCTGGCCTGCACGGTCGGCAGAAAAAGACGATCTTCGACCGTTTAAAAATCCTCGCTGGGAAATTGCTATCATGGTTTCGAAAATCATGGCGGTTACTCTTGTAGATTCAGAAAAGGCTCTTTGTTGAGCTTCCCGCCACTCACACTTCCTGTTGGGCTTGAGGTTGCGATTGATGGGCGGCGGCGTGACGTCGCTGAGGCGGCCGGGCCGGTGGCACAGCGAAGCGGCGCTGCCCTTGCGGGCGGGCAGCGTGGCTGAGAAGCCCGGGAAGTCAAAGTGGTGCGGCCCGGGGCTCATGGGGATGTACACGTTCTTGGGACTGTCGGCCCGGGCGGCGCTTAGTGGTGACGAGCCGGGATTCATCGGCACGTAGTTGTCGTCCGAGTTGCCGCTGTCCGAGCGGGTCAGGGGGGTTCTGGTCCTCTGGAGCGGGTTACAGGTTGAATATGAGAAACAGCCACTGCTGCAGGAAATACTCCGATTTCTTTTTTTTTGTAAGAATCTTACCAGGTACGAGCTAAAGCCGTCGTTAACCGACTCCACCGACTGGCCCGTGTTGTTGAAATGGATGGGACGCTGATGGCTGCTCGTTTCAAACGAAGAGCCTGAGAACAACAAAGTGCAGTGAATCTCCCCCTATTGGTTCTTTTTATATTTGATCTTTTTGCCAAAGCTAACCATTTTGGGCAATTGTTTTTTAAATAGCACGAATTGTAAGGTTAAAAAGTGGAATTGTCATTTGTTTAGGCAGTTGTTGATGTGAAGCGCCACACTAGCTACCTCTGTGCAGTCTGATGTTCTCCACAGCGGGCAGCGTATTCCTTCTGGGGATGACCGACACGGCGGCCGAAGCGTCGCCGTTCTGGCTTCCGAGCGAGTGCGGACTCCCCCACTGCCCGTCCGAGCCGGGCTTGGGCGGCCTGGGCGGGGGCGCGCACGACGACTCGGAGCTGGAGGGCGTCAGCGAGTTGTGGTTCTTATCAAACGTCCGCGGTATTTGGTAGAAGGATCCGGGCGGCGTCGGGAGGTCGTAGTTGTCGGTGGGCCGTTCGGTGGCCAAGGTGTTGCAGGGCGTCTGGAAGGAGTACACCTCCTCGTTCTCCAGGTCCAGCTCGGACGGGCCACCGTGGGCCTCGTAGCCCCGGGGCAGCACGTAGCAGGCCTCCTGAAGGGAGTCGTCGGGCGCGGCCGGCAGCTGCTGCTGCTTGCCGGGCTTGGGGAGGCTGTAGAAGCCGTGCAGCTGAGCGCCCATCCCGTTCAGGCAGTGCGAGAAGCCGTGCGACAGTTTCTGGACGGCCGAGTCGCTGCCCAGGAACACGTTGCCTCTGGTGGCCTGCGAGAAGCTGGCGCTCCTGCCACAGCAAAACAGAAACATCGATGATGACGGGCAAATTAGGTCAAGTCAAAACTTTAAAGCCTCTTTGAAATCTTGTAGTTGCACCCGCGTCCAGCAGAGGGAGCCACAAACCTGCCATAAAAACTACAGGCAGCAGTAGAAATGTGATGACTTATTTATGGCTGTGTTTTACAAGCTTATTATTGAGATGCTTTTTAAATAAATAAATAAATAAATAAATAAATAAATAAATAAATAAATAAATAAATAAATAAATAAATAAATAAATAAATAAATAAATAAATAAATAAATAAATAAATAAATAAATAAATAAATAAATAAATAAATATATGGACACTGTACACATCCGCCTCTGTTTGCCCTTGAGCAGAGGCCTGTTTGACCTCAGTTTGATGAGCGGCTAATTCCGACTTGGGGTCACCTTCAATCACGCCGTTAACGATTTCCACGTAGGTCATCCGTCATTGAAAGACGATTAGCATCGACGAAACGCTTTGCAGTCTGACATGGCAGGGGGAGGGGGAGGAGGATTTGATACCCGTGAAATCATACAGCTAGCGAGTGATGGGAACATATGAGTCACTGAGGAAAGGTTTCTTTTGTGTGCAAAGCTGATGAAATGGATGGCGAGCTTTTATATTTCGACCGACTCAGCAGATTTACGCCGAGGAGGTGGTTGTTGTGCCTTTGGCGTTGGTTGGAGGGAGACGGGGGTGGGCGTAAACGTATAGCAAAGTGATGGATTACAGCCTTGCCCTCATTGATCATCCGCTGCTCAGCGGCTTGTTGTTGTTCTTGTTGCTATTAACAAACACTTTCAGGTTCTGGAAGCTGAGGCACATCGTGACGGTAAAGACGAAGGGAAAAAGATGCATTTGTGCCTAGTTAAAGCAGAGTAAGGAAAAGTTGCTTTCACTGTTTTTGCGTTAATTTAGTCAAATGTTAATTGTCATGTCTTTAATAAATAAACTTGAAATGAACACTATTAGCACTGATGCTAACACGGTTGTGTCCAGGCCGGTTTGCCACTGTGGACAAACAAATAGGACTTAAAAAATATTTACCGTTAATTTAATAAGCATTAAATGTCACGTCTTAAAAAGAAATAAATAAACAAGCAACATTAGCGCTGATGCTAGCGCTAATGTGGAGGCTGGTCCACTTGATTATTTTACCGAATTGATCACAATGAGTTGTAAACAAGCTGTATCCTCGGATGTTTCCAGCAGCAGAGGAAGGGCGGTGAGCCTGTACGTTGACCCGGAAAACAGGAAGTGTGACCCTTACCGCGCGCTCTCCGTCTTCCTGCTCATGCACTGGTGCAGGAGGAGGTAATCCTGCGGCGCACTGTTGGACAGGGCGTTGAGGTGCGAGTGGCGCACAGGCACGTCAAAGGTGAACAGGACGGGCTGGCTGGAGTGGACGGGCGCCGACAACTTGCCGCCGCCGCCGGTGACGGCGCTCAGGGGGGCCGCCGCCGAGCTGGAGACATCTGCCCCGACGGAACGCGGCATATGCGTCAGGCGGACATCTGCTGAGAGGACACAGGACACGTTATCGATTGGGACATTGAAGGTGGCCTGGGCACAATATTTGGATTTGAATCCATCATACTGGCTTAACTATGGGATGGTTTAGGACATATCACAAATATCGGTCGGCAGAAATCTTTTTTCCTTCCAAACTATAATTGATCCTTTTAAAACCATATTTGCAATGCCCGCACCCATTAATACGGACAGTTGATTCGTTGAGTAATTGTTGGAATAATCGACAGGATAGTCGATTTGTTTGTGACAGCCCTGAATATGAGCATATTATTGTGTACATTGAAAAATCTATTTTTGTTTTGATTTTTGGTAATATTATAGATTAACATATTGATTTATTTAGACATACACTCATTTAATTTTTTTATACTTGTGCTGCTCATTACAATATATTTATTTATACTGTACAAAACTAGTCAGTACAACAGTTGTAAGAATAAGACTAAGAATCAATCAGAATAATGAAATGAGAAGGGCGTGATCAATTACGCTAGCGCACATGCTAGCATAGCACAATTACCATTTCCATCCATCGTTCTGGAGTGAAAGATAAAAGCAGCTAGCAAGAGGCACGGCTTGCTCGTCGACCGCCGGCCTGATGCGTGACATTTATGTGTCACGTCACGCAGATGTTGGTGTGTTATGTTTTATTGGAGGCTCTGCTTGACCTTGGTGCGGATCAGTCTGCGCTCTGATCAATAACTAAGAGGGATGCGCCCCAAGGGAGGCAACAACACAGTAACATCCAGATTTTTTTTTCTTTCTTTGTTTGGGTGATGGTGGTGGCGCATGATCTGAGGCCCGCTTCGATCCTGCGTAGGCAACAAGGTCGCTGGTTTCTCCCCTGCCGTGTGACAAGCGAGATGGCTACATCAGAGCGTGCTGGGGGAGGCTGCGAACAGACCCGGGCGGGAGGCCAAGCGAGTGGAGAACGAGGAAGAGCAGGAGAAAGGGGGGCGGGTGGCAAGCTGATCCATCCACCCGAGGTGCCGCGTCCAGTTTGACTTCTTCATTTCTGCTTGGGTTGGAAAAAACAAGCCCGGTATTTCTTTGTCATCTACAAAAATAACACGCGAGGGCATACTGCACAAAGCTGCTCTGTGAGTCAGACATATCAAAGAGGCGCTACTCTGCTTTGCTTTTCTTGTACAGTAGCCTCCCTTCCCAAAGACATCTCAGAGGTCAAGCTTCTCCTTTACAACGTTCCAGATGAGTCACGATGGCACACACACACACATGCTATACATGCTGTGTGTGTGTGTGGGGGGGGGGGGGGGGGGGGCACAAAGTGGCAGGGGGGTTATTCCAGTCAGACCAAAAAGTGATACCCTGAGGGCGGAAAACCTCTGCAGTGGGATGTCGAGGGGGCTGGTGGACAGCAGCCATCACGCATGCAGGGAAGCCCCCCCCCCCCAACCAACCACCCACCCACAGCCACACACACACAGCAACCGCCCCCCCTCAGCGCAGTGATCCTCAATTACGCCATTGTTGTGAGTGATTCTACTCTTCTCCTCCGCCCGCAAAAAGCTTTTGCAAAAAGCTTTCATGCAACGTCGTGAGTGGGAGGCGCACTAACATGGGGAGATATATTGATCACAGTCCCCACCCCTCCCTCCCTCCCTCCCTCATGGGCGCCCTGCCCTGCCTGGCTGCCTGATTCAGTGATGAGCGTGCATGGAGGAGAGTGAGAGAGAGATGAAACCCATCTCTGGTCTAATTCCCGTTTTTTGCTTCATGCTTGACGCTAATGGGTTTGATGATGGATGCCGAGGCTGGGAACCCATTCCATCGACTCCCTTTGAGAAAAAAAGCTCAACAAGTAGAAGACGGTCGAGACTCAAAACAAATGCAAAAATCTTCGATGTTTTGCTTTTATGTCTTTGTGCCACAAATCATCTTAAAAGAAACATGGAAACCAACTGAAAACAATCCCACATGGAATTACGATGAAATATATTTAAGATATATATAAGATATATTTAAGATATATTTAAGTCACACTAGATGTCGCTGTTTCCCCCCATTCAATGCATGCGGCAAGATTTTACAACTTATACTTTTTACAACAACAAAAATTATGCATCGATTTCTACAAATTGGTGGAGTTGTACATAATGTTAGAATGACCCACGAGGGCATTCAGGGTAAATAATTATAAATAATAATCAAAGTAATAATAATAAAAAGGATCATTTATTGCTGTACCTATATTGCCATGAGATTTTTCTTCTCAAACCAAAAAAAAGGGAGAGACTTGGGTGGGGGAAAACAACACATGTCGGACATTGTGGGTCTGCGTGTGCCCAAGTTCACAAGCTAATTTGCCCAATTATGTGCCGTAATACAGTATACCAGCTAACTGGCTCATCTGCTCTTTGCACGTAATCTAATCCAGCGTCGTTGCTGGGTCTCGGGAGGCCACAATTAGAAGCCAGCTGGTTCACCGAGGACAACCGAGGACTTTGTCGCGGAGATGCTCATTTCCTTCCAGAACTGGAGGAAGATGTGAAATAATCTCATTTGAAAGGAGATGTATAAATAGAAGAGGAAGGGGAAAAAACGCTAGCTTCAGCGATGTGAATAAAAGCATTTGGGGAGGCTTTGAATTTTCTCAATGTTGCACAAATTGCAATCACGCTTGAGGAGGCAGTCAAAGGTAGATAATGATCCAAGTACACGCGCAGGCGCACAAACGCACGCACACGTTGCAGACTTGGTCATCAGCTCATTAATCCAACGGTTGCATAAAGATGCACTGGCCTATTTATTTTTTGCACAAATTATGAAACAAAAATAAATGTCCCTACATGAAATTGTGTGGAAGACAATTTGATACATTACATTTTTCTAAAAACAATAATTGCATGTCATACAAAAGGTAACTAGATAAGGATCAGTATGCTTTGCAACTGGCCGGGTTTGCAATTCAAACAAAAAGGAGTGGGGGAGCAATTTCCTTAATGGTTTCACAAGCGGTTGCACTTGGAAGCGGGGGGAGAAAAAAAAAAGGCCACTGTCAGTTTTGCAAATTAACTTCAGTGGCCAAGTGGCAGCCAATTGGAGGAGGGACGTCAAGGTTAGCACACGCCTACACACGCCTCAGATCAGTCAGAGCAGCACTTTAATTTGCTGATGTGAGGTCATGGGGTTCTAATGTGAACCATGTCACACATGTAACTCCGGCGGAGTTTGACGTGATTCCTTGACCTTGTTGCGTTTCTGCTACCGCGTGACCAAGCTTAGCAGCCGTGGCGACTTTATCACGACTTGACACAGGTCGGACTTGTGTTGCCTCTTTCGCGGACAACGACAAAGGGGCACAGTGAACTATTTGGAGGTTCAGATGTAAACAAACGGCAGTTACATTTTAACTAAAGGAGATGGGAGGAGAATAAAAAACAACAGCCGCTCGACATTTCAACAGGTGCAGCAGGAGCTTCCTCTGCAAGGCCAAATGTCCAAGCGTGTTGCGCAATCCTCCTTAGTGGGAAGACGCTCACGTTTGACACAAGTCGGAACTGATGAATTCCGGCTATTTTTGACCTCCCGGCTGCCGCTGCCAAGTTAATACCAAATTGGGTTACGTTCTCACTGGCATTTGTTTATGAGCAGGATTGCACAAAAACAACTTTAGCCATTCCCATGATACTTTATATTTGGGTGAGGCACGGGTCAAGGAAATAATCGTCGCTTTGGTGAAAGGTCCTTCAAGTTAAACTTTCTTTCCATCCATTTATCACCATCTAAAAATTGTAAAACAGCTTAAGTTGAAAAATCACCGTCTATTTTTGTACACGGAGCAGATTAAATCAAGAGGAGCTCATCTAAAACAACGGAACAGCCTGTTCCGTTAAAAAGAAAAAAAAATGGTCAAATGTTCAGACGAGTGAGGGCGCGCAGAACAAAGACGGGGATTGACGAGACGATGCGGCATTCATTAGATGAGTGAGTGGGGACGTGCTAGAGGTGCTTTCCCTGAGAAACACTTTGCAGCCACTCGCTGTCTGATAACACGAGGGCAACACGTCCGAGTAGCATTTGGTGATGGCCGTGCACGGCGCAGCATCTGCAGCCTCATTTCAAAGTGCGGCAGTGGCAACAATGTTGATTCATCCTCGGTGGCCACACACACATCAGACCTCCCAGCGGCTCAAAAATCAATGGCAACATTTGCTACTTGGGGGAGGATGCGTTCATAAACAGTGAGCTGCTTCTCCTTACATGGACAAACGTGTGAGGAGAATTCCCAGTGGAGAAAACTATAGTGGACTGAGAACATTTCCCTGAGGATCGCCACATCTGAGTGTCTGTCATTTTTTGATCCGTTGCTGTACAAAATCATGTTTTGGTTTTACAAAAGTATTTGAACAAATTGAGAAAACTAGTGGGCCTAAAACATTTCCTTGAGGAACCCCAATCCAAAATCCATTTGACTGACATTTGATGACGATGTGCATTAATTACTCTCAGGACCTTGCTTTGGTGAAACTTCACACAGACTTGGAAGCATATCAGGATCATAAATGTTTCAAAAATAAAACTCATGGCTGGAGTCCAAGCACTGAGGGATCCATAACTGATAAGATGGCCCCAAGTGGAGCACAGACCATCTTGATATGAATCTGACTGCGCAGCTCCACCCAACTTGCTTGTTATTTTTCTTATTAAAAGTTGGTGCTAATTCAACCGCAAACCGCAGCGCTTCTTGAAAGTCACGTCATCTTTCACAGAAACAAACAACAGAACTAAAATTTCCTCAAGAGTGGTTCAAACCCAAATAGGAGTTCAGCACATGCGTCTAAATATAAATCGAAAAGAAATGAAACCTCATCGTGATGCTTGCCAGTAAGTCAAGTCTGCATTCAAGGAACAAAGCCAGTTACGTAACAATGACTTGTCATGCCTTCACTGAGTCAACTCTTCCTCGCCATCCCACACAGCGAGCACCGACGAGCGTGGCCGACCTCCCCAAAAAAAGCCTCCTTCATCGTCTCATCATGACACACATTGTGCACGACAACAACAACAACAGTGAAGAAACATCTGCTCGTCTTGAATGAACTGACTTGACTTGGTTTTTTTTGGTGGTCCTGTGCCAGTTTGTTGTTTCTCACAGAGGGACTTCCCCTGTCTGTTTGGTGTTTCGGGTGCAGCTGCGAAAAAAAAAAAGAAATATGCCAAAACTATCTGTTTGCTTGTCCTGTTTAGGAAGCAAACTAATCTGTCTTAGTTAATAAACATTACTAAAGCAATTACTAGCATGATCAAATTCCACGTTAATTGACTTTAGGTATTTTAAATCTTTGCCTTTTGAGAGTCAAATTCTAAACTAATAAAAGCCCCCTCAAGTTAACTCATTGAAGCATGTGCAATGACGGAACACTGTTAATCTCCCAAATTACACAACCTGCCATGACATTTAGCTTCTTCCACAAATGCGTTTGTGTGGTTTTCCACTTGTCAAAGAGAAACTGCCTAAACAGTAGGCCCATTAAGATGAATATCAAAGATACATCATTAACATTTAGAAGACGTCAAGAGCAACAAAAAAGATGCACTTTTCAGATTTTTTGCTTGAGGGGGTAAATTTCTGATTAGCGCTGGAGTGCAAACTAAAATTAAAATCCGTCAAGATCTTTCGAATGACCAGCTAATTTTTGCTTCAAACTAGCTATGTTAACTTATTTTGACATTGAATTTTACTTCTATTCAAAGTGCACAACTAAAACAAAGGTAAAAGCAACCAAGTTCATTTTACATCCACCCCTTTTCATAAAACCAGTTAACCGTTGAGCGAGGCGCCAAACTGTTGCGTGTGGCGCTTGATTGCTCAGTTGCGCGTATGTGCGTGTTAAAATGCAAAGTACCAGATAGAAGTATTTCAATGGCATGTAAAGAATAAATACATGTATAATTGTATAAATAGATAAATGTATAAATAAATAAATGTATAAACAAATGTATAAATAAATAAACAAATGTATAAATCAACTAATAAATAAACAAACAAACAAAAAACAATCAAACAAACAAATAAATAAATAATAAAAGCGCTAAAAGGCAGTGGAAGGAGAAGCAAAAGGCCCGTTACCGTGGTTGTTGTCGTCGGACTGGTTGAAGCCGCACAGCTGGCAAATGGCACGCACCCACTTGTTCATCTCCTCCTCGGTCTCGGCCACCAGGTAGAAGGTGCGGTCCGAGGTCTTGATGTCGAAGACGAAGCTGTCCTGGAACTCCTTCCTCTTGAAGGTCAGGCCGGCGTCCACCTGCTCGCAGCAGTGCAGGTCGATGACCCGGATGGGCTTCTTGGAGTGGTCGTTCTTGTAGTACTCCAGCACGTCGGGGTCACCGCTCATGCGCCCGCTGCGCAGAATGAACCAGCGCTTCTTCCATGCCTGGCGGGTGGAGATAACACTTTGTGACGCAGCACTACTACAAGTAGTACTACATAAGATACTACTTGGAACAAATTTTGCATTGAAAAGAATGGCCACACATTCACTTGTGAGCACAAGACAGTCAGCAGCTGGACTTTGTTTGTGCTGTCAAACACTTTTGCTGTCGACACTATTAAAAAAAAAAAAAACCATGCGTGTGGTTTTTGTGTGTGGCAGGTGTTTACGCCCACAAGCCCAACGTATTTCCTGAGCTGATATCCCTTCCACAGCTCAAAAACAGCAGGCAGTGCTCCACCGCCGTGACAGTTGTGAACCCCCCCCCCCCACCCCACCCCCCGACGACCACAGCAGGCACACGACACACACGCTGCGTGTTTACTTCCAGTCAAGTGTTGCTTTCAATGCTGCGATGGCACTGCAGTCCAAAGAATGAGACAGCGAGTTTAATATTGCTCCGTGAGTCGGCTTGTATTTTAAAATATTCCTAGCTTCAATCATCTTTCCCCAGTAAAATAAATGGAAATGCCATCAATTTGTTATGGGCAACTCATAAAAAAGTGTAATTTTATTTTAATCAAAATATTACCACTCTACATTATTGCATGTATATTTTAAGAATATAGAGGACTAGGGACTAGGAATTCTTTTTTTAGGCCGATGTCAATTGGAAGAACGAGCTAATTGATCATCTATCAGCCAATTGGTTTTAAAAAAAATAGCAATTAACTAAATAAACTATATAATAATTTTAATGAATGTTGGTCTTAAGCTTGGAAGAATCAAGGAACTTATTCTATGCATAATGCCCTTGGTTACAAATAGCGGCTTGCAAGAGGAAGAACCAGGAAGAGCGATGGGGGGGGGCTTATGGAGGTTTTTGGACATCCGCCAGCGATGCACTTCCACCAGGCCGTGTCTGCTGACACACAGGATCCTGCAAGGGCCCCCCACTTTTGCCCCCCCCCAAATTGACACAATGCAGAACCCAGTGACAAGTCTTGTCACAGATGTTCCTCGGGAGAAATAAAGACTATCCTGCTTTGAGGCCAAATAAAGACACTTGACTGTCATGGAGATGTTGAGCTTCCTGTTGACCACAGTTCATGAGGGCTTTCCTGCTGACTCCAGCAAGCCACCCCCCCCCCCCCCCCCCACCCACCTTCCATCACGTCACTCAAAAAGTAAAGTGTACGTAATATAATGTCCAGTTAGGCTTTTTTTAGCTAGTTTGAGTGTACTTTGCGCTCAACTTTGAAACCTCGAGGGGGTAACCTTAATATCGTTGCCGCACGCATGGATGCACCCGTCGGGCCGGAAAGCAGAAGAGCGAACAAAGATAAGCGTCAACGTGACAGTGACGGGCGCTCCGGCGTTTCTCGACAAGGGGAGATGTCTACGAGAACTCGCGAAAGCGGCAGACGTGGGTTTCCGATAAAAACTTGTTTCCTAAGAAACTGAATGTGAACTTGCCAGTTTTTTGAGAGGCAGACAAATTCGTTTCAGTCTTCATAGGGGGCGGAGCTTTCACTTCGACAAGTACAGCAGAAGTAAAATGGCTGCAGCTCGGGCCAGATCTCCTTTCAAATGTTCTGTCTTTGAATTAGGTTCTGGAGCAGTGCCCGCTTGCAAGAGGTCAACGCGACCTGGCTCCGTTCCTCCTTCGTATTAACGTGGAGACATCTCCAGCCTTATCAAAGTTAATATACAATCGGGAGATCACCATGGGAAACCGGTTCAAAACCGACACGACTGACAAAGTGCAGAGCTCCATCGTACCAAAGCTACCAGTCAAATTCAGATGGCTCACATCCAGATTCCTCAATCTGGCTCAGGAGCAAAGGGATCATCACACCAAACCTCATTTTCATACAGAGCCATTAATCCAGGGGCCAAAACCAGTTCAGTGCGTTTAGACCATGTATTACATTCTGGCCAGGATTCTAATCAAAATCAGTTGAGCGGTTCTCTGAAACAAATCCCAGACTATTTGTTGTATTACTGCTGTCCTACTTTCTCATGCGCTCTCCCGTCGGAAAACAATTCCCCAATAAAAAGTCACTCATGAAAGAATGGCACACACAATAGAATGAGCTCAGCCAAGCCAACCCAGCGACCCGGCCCGGCCCGTCTGAGCCCATTGATCACTGGAACTGTGGGAAGTGAGGCCCACAGCTTCACAACTAGGCTAACCTCCCCCGTCTCTCCCACACGCAACCCCCCCTTTCACCCCCCCAGCCCGGAACCCGTCTGATCCTCCCACCGCCTTCAGGCGACACAGCTCGGCGAAGACACTCTGGCCTGGTTACCAACTGGGCTGCATCTCGGCGTCAAACAAATAGAGGCTGATAAACCAAGACACCCATCTCTGACTGTCCAAAATAGCGACCGTTTGTCGATAAGCGGGCGTTTGTCTATTTTTAGCTGACGTGTATTGTGGGAAGATAAACAATGGCCGCAAATACTTTGCTGAAATAATAGACGCACCATGCGGAGGACACAAGTTTCCGGGAGACAGACGACGGCAGCTTGCCAAAAAATAAAAATAAAAAATCAATCTTTCACATCCTGATCATCATCATTGCACACATTATTATTATTAATATTATTATTATAAGCTTGGTGGTACTTTTTTTATCTTTATTGTCAGTTATCTTAGCCATCTTAGCACATATCCGTGCAGAAGTGACAAAAATACTTAAAGGGGAAGTCAACTTGAATCTTGAAATGAGTAATCTTGAAACTTAAAACGGTAATATGCGGCTCAACAAAAGCAACAAATGTTTTTAAAAGTCAATAGAGCGCCTCCTCTTAACGAAAACAAGTAACTGTTTGAAATGCAAAGTACTGCTTTGCTTATAAATGAAAAACAACCGTTTTTTTGGGGGTTTGCTTTTTAACTTGGAAATGATGCCTATGAAAATGAGACCAGGTTGAAATTGGACCATATCCGACCTTTGACTTCAACTAACTTCCAAATTGAGCTCAGATTCCCTCAGAAATCGATAGAATTTCTACCCTGGCATGAAGAAATGAATCCCAGAACATTCCAACAATGAGTAGCTGAATCGCTAACTAGCTGCACTCAATGCTGTGCTGAACTTCCTCCATTTTTTTTCCCCATCAAGTTTAAAAAGAATCATCCAGTAGTACTTAAAAAATGTAACAACTTTTTTTCCAGCTGAACTCATTCTTTAGATTCAGTAAAGTTCAAGAAAACCAACTTTTCAAGAACATTTCAAAAAAAAAATTGCATAGCGCAAAGCCTTGACCAGGAACAAATCGGCACAATTAGGTTCTGACATTTGACCCGACTGCACTTCAGCGCCTGATTGAGAAGATTTACGACGACTGTGACCCCGTTTCAACACATTTATGTGACGCATGGCAAGTAGCGCCAGCCTTTGCACTACATAAAAAAAAAAAAGTCACTGCTTTGGTCCTCCTTGAGGGAGGCAAGAACCCGGTAAGAGTTAAGAGAATCTTCTCTCTGTCCTTGGAATGCGGGCTGCATTGCGTGTGACCGCCGCTGATGACGAGGGCGATTGTTGCTATCTGCGTCGTCCAGACCAACAAACAAGGCAGCCTTTTGTGCTTTCCTTTTTTAAAACAATAATGCGCCGAAGCGGTTGTTGGTGCCGTTTTGTGTTTTTTTTTTTCTTGCGCGGAGCAGAAGGCTGGCGAAACAAAAAGTCACACGCGTTGTTCTTGTAGAGGAGTGAAGCTGTGATGGATGATGCAGCCCACACACGCACTTTTGGTTCGGGGACGCTGCCAGATTGTACAAGTGTGACAAGCTGTGGTCTGCTAGCATTTCCAAAACAATATCTTGGAGTTTTAGCACGCCAGTCAAACTAGACTCTTTTCCCCCCTCGGGGGTGTGGGGGGGGGGGGGCGGTTGCGAGCCAGCGTTCGGCCCAAATCCAAAACCTGACGTGGTAATACATCGGCTGGAAATAAACTAGATGGAGTGCACCGACGGGTTCTCGTGTTTGTGCAGCTGTGTGTGTGTGTTGTGTGCGTGTGTGTGTGCTCTCTCCAGGTTATGAGCCCCCCCAACCCCCGTGTCCTCCTATTGTACAACGTGTTTGGTTTGGATGTTTGCTCATGCACGTTTGAAAACACGATGACTGACGCGTATCAGCTCATTTGTTGAAACAGTTTGCCACACTAGCGGCGCACACACACACACAAGCGCACACACATTCACACACGCACGCACACACACACACGCACGCTACTAAATCAGATACGTTCCGCATAATTGTTCAGCACACAAGCACCTCTGATGTCATCAGTGGGCGTGGCTAATGTTAAGTGGTGACTTGCATGACCTCTGCTGCAAATAGGGAACACCTTGCCCTACAATGTTTACAAACATCTATTTAAAAAAATGAAAACAAGGTTTCAAACAGAAATACACAACAAACTATGACCCCAAAACATATCAATTTCAAATACATCTAAAAAACTAATCATAAATAAACGGCTGTCATGAGATTTGATGCGTCAAGCAGTTATAGGATAGCGATCGGTAATTAGCTTGGACTTCTTAAATAACCACTAAGTAGGACAAAAATGTACGCATCCAACAAAGATCCTTCATAACTCCCACTAACGACCCGAGCTAAACTTAAAGCCTCCTTAACATTTTAAAACCACACACATTTTACGTGGCACATAAAATCAAATTGTGTGTCAATTTCATGATGTGTGCTCAAATATTCAGAGTTTAAACCAGTCATGAGCAATAAACACTGTGTCATCCCGCTGGTCCCTAATGGCTTGAACTTACTCATCAGTTTACACAACAGCCAGCGAGCTCAAACCAAACACGAGCAGAGAAGTCGCACAGTTTACACAAGCTGGTGTCGTAAGAGACGTTAAGCAGACGGCGCGAACGGATGCTGGGCGTCTCTGGTTGTTCTCCAGTGCCGTCCGTCCGAGCAGGTATCACAAACAAAACAAAGAGCACGGGCCGAGCGCTAACAAGCCCGGACAGACGTTGGATGTTCATCACAATCATGTCATGCATTCATCTATGGTGGCTTAATTAGTCAAAATCAATAGGGAGCTTTACCGCAAGCAACTTAGCTAACCTAGCTAAGATGAACTAAGCTAGCCTCTAGCCTTCAAAAACATCATCTTCCTTTTGATGTAGCCTGTTGCTACCTTCAGAAATTCCTCTGTGGTTTTGCTCCTCTAAGTGTGGACTTGTCAGATAAAGGCGGCATTTTCATGGCAGCTCTTAAAAACAACTTTTAAAGACTCAAGTGTGCTGGTTATGAGCAGTGAAATTGCATTTTTTAACAAGTCAAGCGTGGCCTGCGGCTCTGCAGACAAAACTGGGTCTTGAGTTTTTGCGGCTTTGCCGTACAAATCTGAGCGAGTCCACATAGACGTCATCTAGCGGTTCTGTCGTGCTACTGGCTGCAGCATCCGTTATCATATGACTGTCATTCCATTGAACCGCTGACGTAGTTAGACTGGCTGGTCTTTACAAGAGTTTCAAATAGTAGCTTTTTTTGTCTTGTTATTAATTGAAACGCATGTTGAGATGCTGCTTGGATAAACGTGAACTCCTGTGAGTGTTCTTTGCCAGAGGGCAAGAGAAGAAAGAAATGGCAAAATATCCCTTTGCAGTCTGAGGGAACATCTGCCGTTTCGTAAGCACCCAAAACTAGCTAGCGCTAGTTAACAGCCGCCACAACACGGGCTGATTATTGGATTCGTTTGGTTAACTAAATAGAATTAATCTAATAAATGAATAAATAATTAAATAAATAAATAATAATAATAATAATAAAAAAAACTAACATCCCAAGCAAGCCACATTTTAAAATCCAAATATGAAACCCTTCCACTTCATCAGAATCCAACTGCCTGCCAATAAAAATGGAACAAGGCAAATGTCAAAGCAGGAAACGACGAGGCGCTCCCGCCTGACCTCTGAGGGCAAGGACTTCCCAGAGCAGACCCCCCCCCGATGTGCAAAACAGCATCCTCGCTGGCAGCGCGACACGAGTGGCAAACAGCTCTGCGCCTTCTTCCCTCGCACGAGGGCAGGAGCGCTATCGTTTTCCCGATAGCATCACTCTGGAATGTAGCAACTCTTTTGCGTATGTGAACAGACACGTTTGAGCAATGGACAGGTGGGAAGGCGTTTTTCTCTTTTTCATCTTGACGTGGGAACAGGATTTCGAGTGTTTACAGTATGTCAGTCGAATGATTCATGTGGTATTTGCAGACTGGCGTGAGTTTGATTCACACTCATATTTACAGTGTACACAACAGCTCCCGGCTGACTAACTGACTAACTACGTCAGGTAAATGGAAAAAAAAAGTAGAGGTAAATAGAACACCTAAGGCATGGCAATCTTTCCATTTTTTTTTCTTTTTTTTATCACCTCCTGACTGGTCATCACAAAAAAATGTATTCACACATGAATGTTCTGAGCTCTGCCTAGCAACGAGTGATAACGAAAACATGAGTTCACCAGAGAGAAGAAGCTTGCTGCGCCTGTTCTTATCGTTTTCTTGGTATGTGCTTGAAACTACTCGGACAAAAGTAGTGAGACATTCAAGGACAAAAAAAATAAATAAATCAAATTGAATGATTTTAGGTGTGTGTGTGTATACTTTTGTTTCCCCAACATGACATGCATGCACCTTGATGAGGAAACCTGAGCTGCTCCGATAACAACAATATTTCAGCAAGGGGGAGGCAGCAAAGTTTGCAGACTCAGAGCGTTTGTGTGCTGTGGAACTAGTGAGTCACCGCCGCCGAGCGTTAATCCCATTGGTAAACAATTAGGAAACATCCCGGAGAGCCTCGCTCCCACGTAAACACATCGACCTCCCTCGGCCCCGCCCCCAAACCAACGGTTGACTTTGCATACCATTTGCATGCCTGACCTGTTTTTACCTCCTCCGTCATCTCTCACGAGACAAAGCCTCAAAACCAACGGGTCTCGAATATAGGATCCGGGAAGTTACACACACACACACATTGTAATCTGACAGGGCAACACAAACAAGTAAATAATGATGACTATTATTTGCCGTGTACAACAGACTCTTGTTTGTTTATGCTTCATTTGTATGTTTTGGGTAACTGTTATGCGTTAAGTTAGCACTTCATGCTAAATGCTTAACAAGTGTAGCACACGTTTACGCAATCAGGATTTTAGTCCTTGAGGAAAACATTGTCTCCTCGATTTGGAACCCTTGCGCCAAACAAAACCCAGAAGTCAACATTTCAACAAGAAGCAACTGATTAACACACTGTGGCGGTGTCCGGATTAGGGAGGATTTCACGGTTGGGTGGGACGGACGGCTGGATGGGTGCTGGGGGGGGGGGGGGGGTTACTTGGGACACCTCGTCCATTGTTGGGAAAAAGAGACAACACTCGTTCCGATGCCACGAAAGGCCTCCGGCGCTATCCGAGACAGCGTGGCGCAAAAAGACTCGCTTAAGCCAAGGCAACAAATCAATTGCTTGTCAACTCTTTTTGTTATGTGTGGTATCAAATTAGTTTTTTTCCATAAACAAACAACAAAAATATTCCACAAGTCCCACTCAAATCACCAGGCTGAGATGATTTGTTTGATGTCCTGTGTCCATACCGAACAAAAACTGTTGAGGAAAATTCAGACGAAACTGCCGTTAGCGCTCTCGCTGCAGCGTGGCATCGTTTTTCAAAAACCTCCCTGTTTTCTCTCTTCATTGTTACCCACCAAAAATGCACTCTTATGTATTTTTGGTACACTAACCTACCGTATAAAAGATCATACTTGCCGCATTCTTTCCAATTTCCACAAACATTTCCAGACAGACCAAATAGCTTGTTGATTAGCGGAGACAACGATGGGGCCCGCGCCACGACCCAAAAGTCACCTCGGTCAGCTGACAGCAATAGCGCCGTGTAAAATAGTCCCGATTGTTCCCCACACTTGACTTTAAGAGGAAGGAATTCCAAACGCTTGGATGATTGTGTCCACATGTTGGCTTGTTGTGAACATCTCATGACATGGACGCCTAGCGCCCGCCCTGCAGAGATGGCAAAAATATAGGCCAGAAATATAGAACAAATTAAATATGGTAGTCATGGAGTATTCGTACATGAAGAACCAAACTAGTTAATCGTGTCCTATCACTAACCTCGATACGTCAGCATTGTTGTAAACCGAGGACACCTTAACTACCTGAGACCTACCCACCCGCAATGGTCCACGACCCACTTTTGTGCCCGACCCACGTGTTGAGGACCACTGTCTTATTAGCTGTGGATGGGAGTGGAGAAGGGATTTTATTCTCACTCGCCTCGCTCTTGTTTAGACAGAAGAGCTTCTTCCTAAGTACAATCGCGGCAGCAGCTGCTCCGCGGTGGTCTCTGTGTAAACACGCCGAAGACAATGGTGGAAGAAGACATTCTCCGATGCTTTTCCCAGATGATGATACACGCGCACACGCGGGGATGACATCACAGTAAAGTCAAAGCGGCCCAGTAGTAATGCAACACCGCGCATAAACAAACGACAGCTGTATTTATAGATTGGCTCATGCTTTCATAAATCCTATTATGTGAGTGGCGGCTGCCCCGTGCTTGACGGGTGACCCCGCCCCGACACCCGGCCGGCTTACGGGAGCTTTATCGGGCCACTCAAGGAGAGAGCCCCGACCGTTGCGATGACACGGACAAGATGGAAATGACTCGCATCAGACGTGACCTCATAGTGATTGGATGATGCCGGCGTGAGTGCGAGAGGCATTTCGTGGGGAGCGTAGACAGCTGCAGGCGTGTATACGTCATATGACCGTCCCTCCCCCCGCCACTCCAATCTGGGTGGCCGTCTGTGTGAAATTGGCATGTTTATAGCACTAAAACAAAAAAGCTACTGATTGTGCGTCTCGGTATTCCTGCGGGGATGTGTAAAGTGGACCAGATGTTTTGGGGGATGCACCTGCTACCACTTGAAATACAGTCAGACGGGTCAAAACACTAAATGGCTGAATCACAGAATGACACCCAAACAAGATAGAGGTTTTGTTATTGGAAAATTTTCATGACACACCACTAAATCAAAATATTGCAAAAGGGGATAAATGGGTTAATTATGTACTTCATTAGGCTTGCATCTAAAGGAAAACTGAAAAACATTTCATTGTTGTGTCTGTCACCATGCATAAGTGACAGCCATATTAGCAAAGATACAATATTGGGTAATTTCCTGTGACACATTGATTGTGACTTACTGGTGTTCCTAACATAAATACCACTACTACTAGTAGTAGTAGTAGTAGTAGTAGTAGTAGTTGTAGTAGCATCTCATTTTGTCTGTCACGTTGCTTGCGTAGATATATGAAGATAAAATATTTGCAATAGTTAAATCTTTCGGGGACCAATTAGGTGAAATTTGATCATTTCCTGTGGCACACCTGCCATGGCATAGTGGTGATTGACAAGCAATGATGCATCAACATAGGCTAACCATTATTTTTACTATACTCATAAATTCAGCAGATTACGGTGCTATTTGCACTACTCCAACCACCTTTATGTTCATGTGTCAATTTATGAAACTGTATAGGACACTTTTTAATACGGCATACTGTGCAGGTGTGCCTAACCAAGTACCGGCTACAATTCGAAAGAAGCACTCACGTATCTCCGCAGTTTCCTCTCCGGCGGCGACTTCCTCAGCCAGCCTTGGAGGATGACTTCCCCGCCGCTCATCTCGCCGACAACAAGCCCCGTCCGTCCGTTCCCAACAGGCGGCTACACACGTAGGACGCCCCCGGTCGGCGTGCACTTCTCCCCCATCCGAGCCGAGGCGGGATAATTAGAACCAGGGGAGGGAAGAAAGACGGAGAGGGGGCGTCTGGCGCTCCTGGTGGGGCAGATGTTATCGGACGAACCTGGGCTGCTCCTCCGCGGAGAAACTCGACTGATGCGGGCCAGCGTCACGGGGCAGTTGCGGACGCTTGTTTTGTAACTCGACAACCACGCCCACGGCCGGCTTGCTGAGGGATGGGCAGGCACCGGGAAGCTACAATATTATTTCAAACGGTAGTTGAAATTCTTTACATGTTTTACAACAAACAACGAAAATAAAATACTTAGCGGAAGTCAACAAATAAGCAGTGTGAGTAACATGCTTTAAAAAGTCTCGTAGTCAAACGTCCCACAGTTGGATTGGATGAAGAAACAGCACCACCCTGAGGCGCCTTTAAGTAATTACATGCATTAGAACGTTAACTCTACTTTGGTTAGGGCGGAAGAAATGGATGGAGGGTCTTACCACAGTTGGCAGCAGTCTGGAAAAGGTGTAGAAATCCTCACACCGACTAGTACAGTATAGTTCCACGGAAAACTCATCATTGATTTCATAATTTATGACAAATTTATTCATTTAATAATATTCATTTCGAAAGGAGACTCAAATGAGACTACAGCAGACAAGAATGTGAAAATCTGGGGAAAGGAATCACATCTTTGATGTTGTCTACTCCCAGAATGCATTGCAGATATCGCTCGAACCCCATTCCGAAGCCACCATGAGGGACGGAGCCAAAACGCCTCAAATCCAAATACCTGAAAATAAATGTATTCTCATTGGATCATGTGGCCATTTACATCAAAATGTCCTTTATGAATGTAAGCAATAAATATTTGTATTTTTTTTTTTTACCAGTCATAGGTGTCCTCTAATCCGACCCTGAGAAGAAAAAAATAATTTAACCCTTTATGTAAAATTTATTTAGAGATGTGTTCCTTGGCTCAAAAAAAAGCTTGAGGGGAAAAACTGATCTACCACCCAAATGAAAGTGGTGCGAAGGTGCGCTTACTCTTCCAGGCGAGCCCTCAGCAGGTCCAGCCTCTCCTCTCTCAGCGAGCCCCCGCACAGCTCCCCAACGCCGGGCACCAGAAGGTCCACAGCAGCCGCCTGCGCACCACAGCGCCACATTACAAATCGTCTCGCTCGACCTTTGGTCCTGGCCGGTTTGAACCCACCGTGTGCTGGGGATGGTCCCGATTGTCTCTGGTGTAGAACGGCTTGAGCTGGTACGGATAATCGGTGACAAAGAGTGGACGCGTGCCACAGTGTTTCACCAGATACTTCTCGTGCTCCGTGTGAAGGTCGCAGCCCCACTGAGAAGCGAAACCAGCGCAGGTCAAGGTGCTGCTCGGGCGGCTGAGATGTTTAGGAGATCATACGCACGTTTGTGGGGAAGGCGAACGTCTGCGAGCTTCGCTTAAGGATTTCTATTGCCTCACTGTAGGTCATCCTGGAAGTACATTAGATGGACTTCCTTGAGCACTTATTAAAAAAAAAAAAAGAAAAAAGACCCATGCCAAAATCCCATCAAATGAACTCAACTGTATTTATAGAGGCCTTCAAAAGTGCCGATGCTGCAAAATGACTTACACGTGGAATTTCTCCTTCAGCATGGCCTCCACGGCATCCTATTCCGGAGATGCAGAAAGAAAGCCGAGTGAGACGATTGGCCAGCCGGTTACCGGGCAGGACGGGAGTTGGAGAAGCAAAGCGACTCGCTCACCCTGTGTCCCGGTGTCACATGCTTATGGAACAAATCCACGTCTTGAGCGCAGCGCTCCAACACGTGCTCGGTGGTCCATTTGAACATGTCCTCTATGACCTGAGGCGCATAAAATTCAGACCATGTCAAATGGGCCAACTTTCAGTGACGGTTAGGTTAATTTTTTTTTCCCCCCACCTTGCTTAGTTACAAATCATTGCGCATTATCAAGGATGCACTGGCGGCCACGGCGAGTGGTCATTAGATTAATTATGAGAAAACATCGACTTTAATTTTGTTTTTCTTACAATAATATTATTGTCTTTCAACATTGCTATTTTTTGCAAGTATCGTACGACGACGGGCGCACCTCCATGAGGTCCTCGAGGGAGCGCGTAAAGGCCAGCTCCGCCTCCACCATGTAAAACTCCGCCAGATGGCGTCGGCTCTGGGAGTTCTCGGCGCGAAATGTCGGCCCGAACGTGTAGACTCTGGAAAATGACCTGAAGGCAAAACCACGGAGAGACACACTTGACGATGCGCTCTGTGTGTGTGTGTGTGTGTGTGTGTGTGTGTGTGCAGAAGCTCATCTTTTGCCTCGAGGCAAAAACTGCAAAGCAATTCCACGGACGGAGGTACTAAAAAAAAGAAGAATAAAACGACATCTCACCCTGCCATGACCTCCAAATGGAGCTGCCCAGACACGGTCAAGTAGGCCGGAACCGAGAAGAAATTCTCATCCTTGCTGTTCTGCGGCC
Source organism: Syngnathus typhle (assembly GCF_033458585.1). Taxonomy (NCBI): domain Eukaryota; kingdom Metazoa; phylum Chordata; class Actinopteri; order Syngnathiformes; family Syngnathidae; genus Syngnathus; species Syngnathus typhle. The sequence goes on from NC_083743.1 coordinate 1,334,804, forward strand.
AGGAATGCTGCAGAGAAACACATTGGCCGGCAACTTTATTAGGCACAGCGCTCTGTTGACAACCAGAACAAGCACAACATCTTTGGAGACGGCCACAGTACAACGTTCTCGCTATGTTGTGAAATGTTCTCGTGACATGGATGACCGCACCATTAAGTTAGGGCGCCACCTAGTGGTGGTCGTCTTAAGTATAGTTAATTAACATGTCATCATTTGCTCCAAATTGGGGGAGATAAAAAATTGAGATCTGAACAATCGTGGGGAAACAAATATGAAATGTCCAGAGTATACGGCAAAAGCCTCGTAACGCACTCTCACCTTGATCTGAAAGAGCTCGCCGGCCCCCTCGCAGTCGTTGGAGGTGATGATCGGCGTGTGAATGTGCACAAAGCCATTTTCCTGGTAAACAGGAAAGCGGAGCAAGCATCGGTCAGGGTCTGACTTTGCAAAACTCTCCGCTGACTTGACCTCACCTTGAAATAGGAGTGAACGGCCGAAGTGGCCTCGCCGCGTATCCTCAGCAGGGAGCCGAAGGCGTTTGTTCTGGCGCGGAGGTGAGGGAACTGGCGGATGTACTCAAGCTTGTGGCGCTCTTTGATTTTAAACGGGAAATCCTGTGAATGAAAACAAGGGATGACGAGTTGTGAAGCATAATAACACAAAAAAAAAAAGGAACAAAGAAATAGTGGAGCCACAAGAAAAGAAAGAATCACAGATTGAGGTCATATGTATATTTTTGTGATAGAAAGTCTTGTGTTTGAAAGATTCCAGGTCATTTCGTTCTTGAAGATATGACTTTTATGCAAAAGAAATAAATGACAAATGACAATCTTGATGAAAAGAAATTGAAGTATGCAAAACCAAGAACTTATTCTTGAAGTTTTGATATCCGAAATATATCTAACTTTTCATTTGGAAAACACACAACTGGTTTCTCATGGTTACTTTTTTCCTTTTTGGGTGCTCACCAAAGGGTTACATTGTCCAACCAGGTCGATGTGCTCCGCTTGCAGCTCCACGGGCTGTTTGGGGTGCAGACTTTTCTTCAGGATGCCTCGAACTTCAACGGCGCTCCCAAATGTGAGCAGCCTTTAATTGGGGGGGGGGGAGAAGATTAGTTTTCTTCTGGGCAGTTGACAATACAAAAGTCCTTACGGCTGGTTCTGCTCAGGACTGCCGATGATCTGCAGCGACTGCAGACAGCTGCCGTCGTTGACATCCAGGAATAGATTTGCCTTCTGCGATCTGACGGAGCGAACCCATCCCTGACAGAAAACTGCTTTGTGTTATTTGTAGATCCACAACTCAATGCAACATTACGGTGAACTGCAGACAGTCACATTTTGTGTGGAAGCCCGGGCAAGATGTGATCATGCACCCATTCCCAGAAATGTAGAAAGACACAACACGCACGCACGCACACAGGACGATCTTAAACGCTACCTGCACTTGGACGTTTGCTTCCAAGCCAGTGCCTGAAATTGCTTCAGCGACTCGAAGCTTCCTCGGCGCCTTTTTGCAGAAATGTCTCAGAGTTTTTAGCAAAACTCTACGAGAGGCGGAAGCAACATAACACGTTTGTGCGGCAGTCCGAAACATTTTACTAACATCACGACTTCTAAACCACTAAAGCATACGCGGCGTCAAGGTTTTAAGACATAAAACCATAAGTTTGATGGCGATTTAAGCATGAACCGGCTTGCTTGGCTTTCACCTGACATTCACGTTGATTCCTCTGTTTCACTTCCTGGTTGAGTCTTCCGCTATTGGTCCGATGAAATTACGTATGACAACAAGTATCCAATCAGATTAAAGACTGTCACAGCGGAGTATGAACGTGCTCATGGGAGTTGTAGTTTTCTTTTCAATTATCAAAATGCACGTTTTTATTCATACATGAAATTTAATTAGACTAGAACGAGTTTCTTTCTTTTTATTTACATCATCCACTTAAACATATTAGAATAAACTATTTTTATTTGCTTCAGTTTGGTTCTTGGTGAGAAAACAATCATCCACATCCAAGTCTCCTTATGTCGGACACAAACTGCCCCCCCATTCTGCAGAGTACTAGAACCGTCTCCCATCTGCAGGAAAGTGCTCTTGAAATTAATCTGGCGTGATGAATGGATCGTCAGCGTCAGGTCTATTTGCATTTAAAGCCCGCTCATTCACCGCCCGCCGTGACACCGGGTGCGCGCGCCCGACCGCCCATGGGTGCCGTACATCAGGATGCCAGTTTTGGAATAAGATGCACAATTATTCACCTGCCCCCCGGTACCCCCGTTATCCTCACGGAGCCTGGTGGTCTGAGAGAGATGCGACAGGCCGGCTGCGTGCAACCTCTGTCTGCCTTCTGACACATCATCATTAAAAGCTTACCGTGATGCATGGCTGATATTAATAATCTCCATCTTGGTGATGGGAGCAATTATGCACATGCGCTCATCTTAGTGGGAGAAGCGGAACAATTCAATTCTCCTTGGTGATTCACTGACAAGAGAGTGGAACGCTAACTGAGGGCATTTGTCAGAAATGTCACAATTTTCTCGCACCGGAATAGAAGCTTAAAAAAAAAAATAGAAACATCGAATTGATGAAATACTGAAAGTAATTAAAAAATTATTGTAATAGAACAAAATGTTTTGATGAATAAAGGAATAGAATTAATGTCAGCAGTTAAACGGGTGAATGCAGCGAGGTGACTGAACTACTGTAACTGTACCACAAGATGGCGCTGTAGCTCCACATGACAAAAAAAAACGTTACCAATTCAAATTCCTTCTCATGCTCGCTCCTGTAGATTTATTAAGATTTATTTATTAAGTGCTCAACTGAGACCGCTCATGTCCCTCCTGGACCTTGTGAGTACACTTGACGACACTTTCTTATTTATTCTTTTATTATTATTTTTTTTACCTCGTGTAGTGTACCTATTGAAGTGTTCATGAGGTGTACCTAATAACAGGCCACTTCATTAGGGAAAAATCATGGTTATAGTTGAACTGAAAGTGAAAAGTGCCACACCCGCCCTCACCCTCACCTCCTGATTGGCTGGTTTCTTTTTGACGTCACTTATAGACACTTCATTTGGTACACTGCCATTTTCAAGTGTACCTAATAACAGACCATTTCATTAGGGAAAGCAATCCCCTCACCTCCACCTCCTGATTGGCTGTTTTATTTGTGACACTTCTTCCCAAACATATAAGCTACACACGTAAAACACAAGAAAAGCTGGAGGTTTGTCATCCCAGCTCATGGAGGACGGGAGCCGGCCTTCTCCTCCTCCAAATATTGCGCATTCCCAAACGGAGGCCAGCCATTGATTTTATGTGGCACGGCTCGTTAAGTGCTGATTAGGCCGTTATAGCGGTATGATTTCAGGGAATGGCTCATGTGACAGGCCAGCAGACGCGAGTCGAGCGGAACTAACCGCCGCCATCTTCCCTCAAAGTCACCGGGGATGGCGCGCCCCTCGACTCTGACTCCGCAATGTTGGCCCGAACCCTTACAAGCAGTTATTCTATAGGCGAAGCACGCTCTCTTATTGCCCTCGGGTGGTACGTGACAAAAAAAAATAAAAAATCACTGCCTAAATCAGGGGTGTCAAATTATTTTTTTTGGCGGGCCGCATTGTAGTCCTAGCTTCTTTCGGAGGGCCATTATGACTGTCACCCCAAATAAATGTATGAGCACCTCATATTAGATACAGTAAAAGCTACAAAACAAACTGACAAATAACTTGTTTTCAAATCAGATGAGTAAAAACTGGTCAAATATTAAAAAAAAAAAAATTAAAAGTGAAGACAATTTGCAATTCTAGTAATGACACACGAATTTGATGCACAATTTGTCTTCGCGGGCCACATAAAACAATGTGGCGGGCCGTATCTTGTCCCCGGGCCTTGGGTTTGACACACTTGTGGCCTAAATTCATTCATTCACTTCAGTTGTATTTTTTATTTATTTTTTTTACATTTACAAACGGGATGTACATGACACACGCCAGGAAATACTAAACAAATCACCACGAATAAATGAGCCGTGAGTCCGCTCTTCTCCGCTGTCATTAACACAACACCCCCCTCCCCTCCCTTCCCCTCAAATGATACGTTTCATTTACCCCCGCTGATGACGCTAATGATATGTGAGTGAAAACGTGCTCTCCTCCAGATAGCGAGACAAAACCGGCGCAAGAAAGAACCCATCTTGTTAGAGGCAACGCGCGGCTCAGGCACTGTAATTTGGATTTGGACACTCTTGACACGGACTCCTCTGTAGGCGACGTGCATTAAGCGTGTGCGGGTGTGATCGCAAAGGTCAGACTGCTGCAATAAGGGCCGATGTACTTTCTCCCCCCCCCGAAGCATTTTTCACTGTCAGTGTCAAGGGCATCAGATGTTTGGCTTGTCTGCAAATGTTATTTTATCGAAAAGCACAATAAAGTGAAACGCCTCCATATCACAAATGGCACATTGGGAGAAAAAAAAAATTGCATAGCTGTTGATGCGAGTGCGGCGAACCTGTTGCCGTTCAATCAAGGCAATAATAGCTTTGCGTTCGACTTCTACAAAATTGCCGGGAACGGCGTCAAAAGGAATTGAAACGTGCTTATTATTAATGGAGTGACCGTCACTGTTGACTCATCACGCAGGCATCACCGACATGGAAAGGCCTCAATTAGTGCGGCGGCTGGCTGACACCATCTTTGTCACGGCGATGAAGTGCGACATGAAAAGCTGTCTGAACACGTTAAGGACGATTCTTATCCCGGGTGACCTCGTAAAAGCCTCAGATGCGCTGTCGATAACCGTCGGCGTCAAGCGCGGAGGCCCGAGGTGGAGATTAGCCACGTGAAAATACAAAAGTGACATTTGAGCCTTCACACCTGTCAGGTCGAGCTTCACAAGCGCGGCCGAGGCTCCGGAAACTTCCCACGTTTTTTTAATGAACCATTCCTCTAGGTACCATTTATTACTTTCAACACATTTTTCTGCCAGTAATAGCTTGAAGCACATGTTGCGAAATTTCAGCTTCATTTAACGCAGAATAATTTGTAGCTCAGCTCACTATATTTTCCAGCTAGCTTGTGCAAACCTGCTCCTAGCGTACATTTCCACCCCATTAGCGTGTACGAGAGGCGACGCCGACCCCCGGCTGACCCGCGCAACGGTGACATTTTCAAAACGAAGGATTGGCTTTCATTTGCGCCGAGTCATTCTAATGACGCGGCACCAAACGAGAGCGAGCACCTTCGAGGACTTTAGCTGCCCTCCCTCAATAGCTTTAGCAACATTAAGCTTTTATTACGGCGCCATCATTTGCATGGGCCGGATGATTAAAAGATGAGCTCGTCCCGGTCGCCCCTGCAGAGACGCTTGAAACGCAGCGCGTGTGCGAGGCTTTTCATTTTCATGTTTTGAGGGTTGCTGCAAAGCGGGCAACAGGTGGGCTCCTCACTTTTGTTCAAAACATCGCTCGCTGTCAGGAAAATAAACAGCGGGTCGACTTAAAAGACGGCAGGTGTTACACATTCATTTGCACTTTGGGCTTTTTTGCGAACTGTGCACACAAGAAAAGAAGCCTTTTTCTTTTCTTACTTTTCTCAAAAACAAGTATCTGTGCTTGGACTAGCAGGAGTACTTCTGCCATGCATCAAATAAAATGGCTGCCGGTCCAAAACGACCCAATATTACAGCACTATTTATTGTTTGAGTGACGTGACCTAAAGAGCATTACATCTATTTTAAAATTGGCCATTTTCTTTTTCGATATCAATTGCATTCGGATAAAAGGAGGTTATTTATAGCCATGACGCTTTACATGTTGCTTTAATCAATATAAAGAAATTTGTATTCCATTTGCAAATCCCCAGATTAGCGCGACGGTAGCGAATGTCAAGAGGGATGCACATGACTTTTTTTTTTCTTTTTGCCACCTGTCACAGCAGACTTCAAATGAAACGTCAAATTTTGCTTCAAGTTTGCAATTTATGGTTCCTACCGGCAGGCCTTCGTCAGCTTTCTGCAAGGGCGAAGGTGAATTTGTTGGCGTTATGATTCCAGCCTGCAGGGGTAAACAAAGATGTCTCGCTGTGGCAAAATTTTAGTTCTCAACGATAACAACTTTAGGGACTGTAGAACTTTCCATTGAGACGGCGCACATATAGAACTTCCAATGTTTTTTTATGACAGTTTTTGGCATTAAAATTTGTTACTACTCACCTCATCCAGCAGCCAGATGGGGAAGTGGACGGGTCTAGTTGAGAAGGAGAAGTTCAGAAAGAAAAACATTTTAGTTTGCATGCTTCAGTTTTACTAGGCAGCTTTGGTCTCTGTTTCTGACATTCACATGATTTGTCCACCTATTGAACATGATCTGATTAATTATCATTAAGTTAATTGGGAAAATAATAAAAAAATAATAATGAAAAAATAAAATATATAAAAAACATAATAATAAAGTACATAATAAAAAAATTGAATAATAAAAAAATAAAACGTAACATTAATAGTGTTAATTATGAGCAACTGGTGTAGACAATTAATTTTCCATGACAGAACTCAACACAAGCAGATAAACACAAAATATTCCCTTTATTTTTTTTTTTTAACTCATTCTACCTTCATAAGACTACACAGGATGTAGCTCTAAGCGGTATCTACAGTTTGCATCTTTTTCATTTACAGCGCGCTTCTTAACTCGTCATCGTATTTACAGTCTGAGAAAAACAACAACAAAAAAAAACACTGTGTTGGAAACTCAAACAAAATGAGTCTGGAACTTTAGCAGGGCGGGAGGGACAAAAAAACAACAACAACAACAGTTCTCAGTGCAGCCATCATTGAACATACAAATCAAAACGACAGAACAAAAGGAATTGGGACACCAACAGATTCCCAATGCTTTTGATGGACAGATGGGGAGGCGTGCAGTCAAGTCACATTGTGACCTTTTCAACCGTCCTCGTCGTCACGTGAGTGTAAACACAAGCAGTAACACCCGCTGCTCCCGTGCATTGCGTTCCGTTAAGGCAAAGCGCGCTGCTTGGACAAAAGTGGACGCCAAACCTCTTACCCAATCAAATTCATCCAATCAGGCCTCGCTGGACCTCGCTGGGGGCGTCCCATAACTTTTGTCCAGGTAGCATCTCTCTCATGGTGCCGTCAATGCAAAAGCAGCACATGTGGGAATACTGTCAGCGTTACGAGGTGAAAACACACTCGACCCACTTTGGGCCAAGTCCAATGATGGATGCAGGCGGGTTCACATTTATTTTCAAAAAGTTCACATCTCTTTTTTTCTGAAATCCGGTGTGTTTGTAAGTGGTGAAAATCAAAGAGGAGCACTTGTTCTTTGCATTTTTTTAGAAAAACTTTAAACCACACATCATTTTTGAAAAAGTGCTTGCAAATCCCTTAAATGAGCTTTTCGGAGCACTTTTGACCATTCAGCAGTCCACAGGGAAGAAAAAAAAAAACCACCGACGGGCCGCCTCGCCCAGGCGGGCGACACGTCCCTAGTTACCGATGCTCGACAAGTTTCAAGTAAAAAAAAACAAAAGAGAAAAGAAAGAAACAATGTGATCAAAAGAGAGCAAATCTCCTTGGCTGAAGGAAAAGGCCGAATAGAGTGAGACGAAAAATGTAGCCGCACTTGGGAGGAAAAAGAAAAACATGGGCAATCAGCGGCTCATTCATTCTTTGTCTTGTTGATTGGCTCATTGAAACTCAAACAATTAAAATTGTTTTTTTAGTTTAGTTTAGACAGCACAAAAAAGACCTTGTGTTTATATTTGAGACTGACGTAAAAAAAAAATACTAAATGGAAAAATAGGATGCAGGACAGAATTGGATTTTAATGTTTGCTCGGTCGGGTTTATGTGAGCTGGTAACGAGCATCAGTCAGCCATCACGATCAATCCGGAACACGATCCATCAAACCGTATTACGTTTGTCAAATCAACCTCATGCGGCAGATCACATTTTGTTGTTTTGGTTTTTGTAAATCACAGAATTAATAGTACATAAACAACAATTGGCTATAAAAACCCAAGAAGTCGTTTTGCTTAATCCAGAATAAAAATTGACCAGATCGCTCAATTAATCGATGAAATAATCCATCAAATAATCGTGACAACCCTAATTGAAATGAAGCCTGGTTTGGTGGATGAATTTTCAATTCCATGGTTTTGCTCTTAAAGAACTTTTTTTTTTGTCGGATAAAAAAATCAGAATCACAATATTTTGACGCTTTTTCATTTTTGCTCTTGCCAACTGCCAATTAAAAATGGAAAGAATGATGTTGAGTGCAACTGACTGTTTCTGTCAAGTTTTTCTATTCAAAAGGAGGCTGCGCACGCACGCACACGCGCGCACACACACACACAAAGGGGCGGCGGCGTACCGAAGCGTCTTTGGCAAGAGGTCCACCGTCGTTGTCGGCGAGAGTCCGTCGGGGCGGGCCGGGCAGCGCGGCGTCCATGTCACCTGCGACGGCGGCCCATTTCGCTTTGTCTCATGAAGTGGACGTTGTTGACGCTGTCGGCCAGCTCGGGGTACTGCTCGGCCGACAGCACGTAGAAGCCGTCGTAGCCCTGCACCTTCCCCGAGCCCAGCAGCTGCTGCTTCTCGCCCTCGGTCCAGGCGCGCGAGCCCTCCTCGCCGTCGCGCAGTCTCTGGCGCTCGCGGGCCCAGGCCTGCGCCACGGCCCGCCGGCGCGCCGCCTCCAGCAGCCGCGCCTTCTCCTCCTCCACGCTGCTGCCGTAGCGCGTGTTGAGGCTGAGCGCGCCGTACTGCAGCTGGATGTCGGTGATGCGGCGGGCGCGGCCGTTGAGCACGGCGTTGACCTGCGACACCGTCACGTTGACGCCGTTCTCCAGCGTGCGCCGGCCCGCCGCCATGCCGATCAGCCCCAGGTCGCCCTCCACCGGGCCCAGCTTGACAAAGTGGTGCGTGTCCACGCCGGCCGCCGTGTAGCGCAGCGACTGCAGGTAGAAGGCGTCGTTGAGCACGGCCGCCATGCGCCGCCCGTCCTCGTTGGCCAGGCTGACGATGTCCGTGCTGATGCGGCCGTCGCGGATGGCGAACTTGACGCCCTTGCCGAAGACGGAGCCCGCCGAGGCGAAGGCCGCCGATGCCTCGGCCTGCGGGCAGCCGGCGCTCTTGGCGTCGTAGATCTGGCCGAAGCGCTCCAGCTTCACAAAGGCCTTCAGCTGCCTCTGCACTTGGCACTGAACGCCCAGCAGCGACTGCAAAGCACAAACACGCAGGAACAATTCTTTACTTTTGCCTGGCGATGAAGCCCAAAGGTCAATTTGTGCCTGGTTCTTGTTTGGGTCAACTACATCAATGGCAGCTTGGGTCCAGTCCACGGTTTGATGCAAAGATGAGTCAGCAAGCAGCGCTAACATGCCTGATCTCCCGCGTCACTCCGTGTTTGCGTCTTGCGCTATCAATGAGAGCGGCTCGACCGTCCCGTGAGCAGACGGGGCAGAAGGGTTAGTGCCCCTCCCTCCTCCCCTGGCGGACCCCCCGGAGCGTACCGTCATCTGCACAGCATGAGGGTGCAAATCCAGCCCTAGGCCTGACCCAAAATGCGGCACACAACCTCGTCTCTCGGGACCCTCAAGAGACATTTGTCATGGTTGGCCAGCGGAGCAAAAGTAAATGAAAGCAGACTCTCATTTTCCCGGCGGATGGAGGATTCGGAATCCGTCACGTCGCCGGGCCAGAACCGATCAGAGCACTTCTCGCTAACAGATTCATTCGTTTATCGTCTTTCTCTTCCTAATTTGCGCATGAGTGCCCGTGTTCGCAATCAATCGTGAAAGAGCCCAAGATTCAAGTTGTTTTCCTTTGCTAGCTTTTGAGAGTGCTAATTAAAAGACGACTTGCGCGGTGGCGAGAACATACTGGCAATGCCTTTCAATAGGCTGGTGGGGGGTCGGGGGGGCTCTTTATTCATTCCGTCTAATCTACGCCGACGACGTTTCCCAACATACTATCTCCCCTGGAAGGATTTGAAATGCAAATGATTTTGGATTGGAAAAGCCATTTCCTCGTTTGCCTTTGCAGATCGGTTGGGTGAGGTTTGCGCAACGGGCGAGTGCACAAAGCTATCTTTGCTGGATGTGCACAAAAAAGTGAAATTGCACACCTTGGATACGTGCTCTCCAACACTTCCAACCAGATTTCCTCATATTATGTTATCAGTGGCGTGGTGGACATGAGGACCTTCTCCCCCTCCCTCTTTTGTCATTTCTGATTGCAGTTTCTTCTATTTAATCTTTTTTTTTTTTAATTTGAGATGTTTTCTATTTTATTTTAAATGGAAAACTGACGCTAATCTTCCTGATTTTTATTTTTTTTTATTTTTAATTGATTTTTTTAAATTTTTCATATTCTAAGTGGAAAACTGACACTAATCCTCCTGGATCTTATTTTATGCCCTCATCCAATGACTCAATTGTGTCCACATTTCGTTTCCTCGCGGTGCCCCGTGCTGACTGCGGCTGGGCCGTCAGATCACTGTTTCACTAATGGATGACACCGAGTTGAGGTGGCAGCCGGGGCGTCTGCCGACACCAATCTGACGGGCGACGTTAGCTCGTCTCGCTGCAACCCAAGCCCGGGCGACAACATTGGCCTCCTCAATAATTCAGGCGCTCGTGGAAAGGGAGGAGGGGAGGGACTTTAAAGGCCTCGCTAAAGCGCGGGAATCGGAGCATGTCTGCTAATTCCCAGACCTTGGCTGAGGGTGTAAGACTTGAGATGAAATCAATGGCCGGTGGTGGAGGGAATGGAGAGTGAATTTCCCTAATGGCAGGACAATTACAAGGGCTGTTTAGCCCGAGCCCCATTGCCCGAGATGAGACCGGGACCCGGCTCGCCGATTGCCGGCTAACGATGCGGAGATGGGAACCGAGCAGAGGGCTCACCTTGGTGCTGTCCCACTCCTGCGTCTTCATCTGCGTGCGGACCAGTTCGTAGGATGGCTCCAGTGTGTCTGTGCTGGGTTTGCGGTAGCCCGGGATGACGTTGTACAGCTGGAAGCCGAAGGTCACTAGCCAGCTGTTCACATCTGCAAAACAAAACTTTTATTTGGGATACCATTTTTTGAGACTTTAGTGATACCGATACCAAGTACCGATACTCCTCGTCATTGACCTACAATGAATGGCAACAGGTGGATGAAAATGTGTATTGTAAACTCCGCCCTCTTGTGGAAGAGCATGTAATTGCACCGTTCCGACATGTTTAATGAAACGTGCGCCTCACCCATCTAAATTCTGCCGTGACGCCGACTCCTTGAGGTATTTCGATGAAAGCGTGTCGCCGACACCTGGGAAGCCTTTTTGAATTGCGAATCAAATGCATCAGCACGTCTCCTTTCGAACGACTCCATACTATCTATCGTTTGTTTGTGAAAGCACACAAGCTGCAATAAATCCTCCAGACTGTCTGAAATGACTCACGTCGCGTCCCGCAGGTGCCACGGGGAAGGGAGGGGTGCGGTTCGCCGATGGCAAACGTCGCTCCAGCGAGCTAATTATACGGCGTAATATGGCGTCATTTGCGAGCAGTCGAGCCTCTGGGATTATTTTGTATTCTAATGAGATGCGGGAGGCATCTGCGCCTCAAATAGCGCCGCTTGGTTGGAGGTGCGGCTGGCGTCCTCCCGCTTTGTGCTGCCGTTTGTGGAATTTCTCATTAAAAAAAAAAAGGACACATTTTGGGTCAAATTTGTCAGTACAACCTGACAGCAAAAATTAGCACTGCAACGGACGAGTACTTTTAGCGCCGACATTGGACGACACCTGACAAATGCTTTTCTTTTCTTCCATAAATCATTTGTTTGAGCAGACTTTGGTCATTTAACAAAACGGATGTAAATGCCAGCGCCATCAATCGCAACTGAGGCTGTCCAAAAGCCATTCAGACCAAAATGGGAAAGAAAAAAAAAACCTGGAAAAAATGTTGATTTCCCTCGGTACCTCCTATAGGGGATGGCAGATTCCTCGTTATGATCGACAAAAGACACATTTGTGTGTCAACACAATGCACACACAACCAATTTGGAGGAGAGACACGATTGCGAGCATCCCACTCGAGTGCGCTGCTGTTTTGCTTCGAGCGAGCGAACGGCTGCGACGAGTGAACTTGCTGACTCTTTTGACAAATCCATTTTGTTGCCACTTCTTTTGGCTTTTCACGGTGCGTTCTGCATGGGAAGATTTACTTCTATTTTCATGATTTGCTACAGGGAAGGAAATAAGCCTAAAAATCTTTGGCTCAGTGACACAACAAATTGAGACAAAGACGGAGTTCACGCAGCCGCACGTTTTTGCTGGCGGGGAGATTTTAAAGCCCAGAGCGGCACCTAACGGCTCCAAAGTGACATTTGCAGGTACAATTTGCTGCCGTTTAATGCGCTAATTAGCATCCTAGTCCGACAATTGTCATCAGCACGCCACATTTCCTCGGGCAAACAAGCGGCGACCTAGGGGAAGGAGGAGTAAATAAGAGGCCGATGTGGGGAGAATATTCTGTGCGGCCTTTTGTTTCTCTGTGACCTTAGCGCTTGATCTACGACTTGTGATTCAAAATGAATTCCTCCGGTGACATCACGACAGCGGGCGATGACTCGTGAGCGATTTCCGGAGCGGATTTTTTGTGTGTTGATGCAAAATGTGTGGCACTGGGAGGCTCCCCGCTACCCTGAAGTGAGTGTCACTCTGCCAGCAAAAACAGTCTTTGGGGGGGGGGGGGGGGGGTTGCAGATATGTGGCTTTCTCTCCCCCCTTGACATGTGTAATTTTAGCGCCATATAAAACGGATATGCATTATTGATCGCCCCCGGGTGGGACTCACCTAACATCTGCCGGCATGGCTATTTATATTGCGCTACATACAACCCCGTGGACACCAAGTTGAGGTCGCTCGCTCCTTATGTTTAAATTTATGCGCTCAGAGAAATGTTTCACATAAAAAAAATATTTCCTGGCGGATTGAAATGTGGCCTTGGAAAGTTTGTTTACAGTAATCCCCTCAGGATAGATGCAGTCTGAAATAGTGACTACTCGCATATTTATATGAAAGCTTTAAGCCTAATACAAATATCTGTATTTGTGACTGAATGCGTGCGACTTTAAAAAGCACGGCCTGGCCGACTCAGCAAATCAAGTGTAGACTTGGATGGCTGTTAACTGGCCAAAAATTATTGGGCCTAATCACATTGTAAGATTGTACAAGATGCAACTGTAAGCAAATTGATTGTTTGGTCTTTTTTTGGTTGGTGGTGTGTAGGCTCAGTAAAAGTTAAAAAAAAACTGTGACATACCCGTCATGTAGCACTTGATCTCCTCATTGTTGCTGAGCGGGTTGTTGTTCTTGAACATGTAGAGGTTGAAGGGCACAATATGGCCGCTGTTGAGGCGTTTCCAGACGTCGTGGTCGGGGGTGGTCCAGCGCCCGGCGAGTACGTCGTAGTCCCTGCGGCCCATGTGCACCAGCCGGCTGAGGGGCTCGTACAGGCCGCCCTGGTAGCCGATGATGACCTGGAATCCGGGGTTGGTGTCCAGGTAGACCTCGCCGAAGGCCGTGTAAAGGACCCGCTTGATCATGTGACCCGAGCCGCTGAACACGGCCAGAGGCGTGCCGATGTTGTCGCAAGCCACGTAGAACTCGTCGCCGCTGCTCAGCTCCATGGCGAATAGGTGGCCCTGCAGGTCGTAGTACAGCGACGTGATCTCGGAGCTGCTGTGGTTGTACATGTGGGTGACCCGGGTGGGGCTGGACAAGTCGGCGTAGAAGAACTGCAGGTGGTGGCCCGCGCTGTTACGGCTGGACACCCTCCGGCCCAGGCCGTCGTAGCGGTAGCGGATGCTCCAGCCGCTGGCTTTGTTGTACACCTTCACCAGGAGCCCGGCCGAGTTATAGTCAAAGTAGTCGTTCCCTCGCTGGCGCAGGAAACCGTCCTCGTCCATCCTGTACTGGACGTCGCCCAGGCGGGTTATGCGGTCCCGGATATCGTAGCGCAACGGCGTCAGGCGGGCGCTGTTGCCCGGGCTGAGCAGATGCGGGTTGCCGTTGAGGTCGTAGCTGTAGCGCCACAGCGGCTTGTCGTTGACGGACACCACCTGGAGCTGTCCGTCCGAGTCGTACTCGTAGGTGTAGCGCGTGGTGTTGGCGTAGGGCCCCACCTTCAGCTCCTTGGCCACCACGCGACCCATGTTGTCGTACTGCACCATCATCCAGTACATGAGCGAGCGGAAGATCTCGTACTGCACCTCCTTCACGCGGCCGTAGGCGTCAAAGTGTTTGGTGTGCGTCATCACCGCCGTGGTGATGATCTGGTTGATGTCGTAGTAGATGACGCCAAACTTGCCAAACTGCTCGGCCTTGCCCGACACGTCGTCGTAGCGGTACAGGTCGATGGGCAGCGGCGTCTCGTTGATGACCGCCTGCATGCTGGTGACGCGGAAGCTGTTGTCGTAGACGTAGTCGAACCTGGCGTTGACCATGCCCTCTTCGCTGAAGCGGAAGATCTGCCGATCGATCAGCGGGCCGATTTGGCGGTAGCGGATGGTGCACGTGAAGCTCTCGCTCTGCAGGTTGACCGTCTTGAGCATGCCGGCCGCCTCGTCGTAGGAGAAGCCCACCCGGGTGGTGTCGTAGAGGATCTCCAGCAGCTTGGACAGCTTGCCGTACTTGTAGATGACCCGGCGACCCGTGCCCAGGTAGGTGGTCTGCAGCAGCTGGCCCTCCTCGCTGTAGTCCTGCAGCACCGAGGCGTTCCCCTCGGGGGGCCGGTACGTGTTTCGGTAGTAGCCCACCGACAGCGCCGTCTCCAGGCTCTGGCGGGCTACGTTGGGCATGGTCACGGACGACAGACGCTCGTTCTTGTCAAATTCAAAGATGTACTGTCTCTGGCTGGAGAGCAGGAGCACCATGGACTGCGAGAGAACACTTCAGATCAGCCTTTCAATTCGGATATTTAGTCAACGCGTGGATGACGCGGCTAATCGGAAAACACCATTTGCTCTGTGAGAATTGAGGTTCGGCTTTATGAAATGCTGTGAAAATGTTCTTTAGTTGTCGCTAATTATCCATTTGGCTCCCGACTTAGCGCCTTTGTACCCGCAGGTGTTGTCACGACAAGATCCCGCCATTTAAACACTTTCAATGGCAGCCGGAAAAGCCAGTCGTCAAGGTGACTGGCTTCCCATTAACGCGTGCCGTCGTCGAGGCTGCAAAAAAAGCGCCGCTTTCTCACCTTTTCCCTGCCGCCACCGAGAATAAAAGTTACATGAGCCTTTTCAGCCAGACAAAAGCGTCGACGCGTTCCGACACGTTTTAATTACACCATGTGCTGATGATGCCGGAAGCTAATAACGCCGCTAGTATGTCAAATATCAAACGACGCCATCTTTAGCGACCGATTCTTACCTTCTCCAGATACGTGTAGCTCCACGATTTACCGTCGGCAAATATTTTGGAGGTGATTCTGCCTTTGTGGTCGTATTCCATGCGCACCGACATGGTTCCTCTCTGGATGCCCGCCACGTGGCCCCCGGCCGAGTAGGTCACATTGACCCCGTTCAAGCGGCTGCTCGGGGCCCAGAGCGTGGGTCGCCCGGCCTGGTCGTAGTGGATGCGCAGCGTAAACTTGCGGTGGTCGTCGTAGACCTTTTCGGTCCTGGTTATGCGGTCAAAGTCCAGAGACAACAAGTTCCTGTTGTGAACCTGCGGAGGAGAAAAAAGCGGCGGTCCGATCAGAAGGGGCTGAGAGGGGGGGGGGCAATGATCATAGGATCCATTCTGCATGCGGGCAAACGAGTGCCAGGTGCTGATTACTCTCATTTTGGATCTTTGGGAAGCTGGCACCAAGCAGGCAAGGACGACGTGCTTTGGAGCTTCTCGTTTGATTTGGAAAGACAGAATGTAATCCGAAAGGTCATGTTGGGCTTGGCATGGAGTCAAGAAGGCGAGATGACAGCCGAAAAGTCTGTCGTGATCGTTTAGGTTGGCCATCCTGTTCCTGATCCGTGGCTTAGTGGGTCCCACCTTTCGCACGCTACCTTCTGAAACCATACCAGCTTGCCCATTTGCTTCAAATGTCTTTTTTTAAGGCACGCGCCAATGATCGGGGTGCAACTCTTAAAGGTTTTTTTTTTTTTTTTAGGGGGGGGGGGCTTACTTTTCAATCTCCCGCAACAAAAGCCGGCTAAGGTCTCTCATCTGTGAAGGGACAATTACACCAAAGGCAATTACTGTCACTGATACTAATTGAGAGGCTTATTTTACGCTGAGAAAGCAACACTTTGGCAAGCTTGGCCACTTTATCCGACTTAAAATTAGATTCTCTTAAAATAATAACAAATTTACAAAATAAAAAGATGCACAACCAACAGGTCAGCCTATTTGCAGTTTGAAAATTATTTTTGCAGTTTTCCTACAGCAGCAGCAACAACATAACAAAAAAAAAAAATCGGTTTTTGTCCTTACAGCACTCGATGGTAATCCCAAAACGCTCACTGTACAGGTTAATGGTATCTGTCCAAAGACATTTGAACTTGTAGGAAATGGGATGGGGAAAAAATCTGCACATAAAATGTTGTGATGTCAGGACGTGTTCCGTCAAAGGTTCACCGGGGCTGAAAGAAAAACTCTTTTGAGCACAGACTCGAGTGTCCTGGGGGACGACGGGGGAAAAACTCACTGGCGAGATCTTTTTCAAACCGCATGGAGTCAGGAAGAAATCGACTATGAAGCAAGGGGGGAATCTGCACAAGGCCGTTTACGCATTTCAAAAAGTCTCCTCCAGGATATTGCGCCGTTGTCTTCTATCATCATTCAGCAAATGGACGAAAACAAGAAGGGAGGCCCGGGTAGTCGAGCGGAGGCGAAAAAAGCAAATCATTTGAATATAAAATATATTAGAAGTCTTTTTTTTTTTTTTTCTGTTCAGACTGCCTCGCGCGACAACGCAAGTGTGATGATTTGATAATACAAAAAAAATAAGCTGCATTGTCGGTGTCTGTATTCCCCCCCCCCCCCCATCGCAGCACATTGGACAACGTGGTCACCCTGCGAGAGCAAACAGAGGTGCGCCGCCTCTGCGCCATAAATCAAAACAACCGCCGGCCGGGGCGAGACGATATAACGAGGGTCAACTCGAGGAGCACAACAAACTGCAAGCGACACCCAAAATCAAAAATACTTTATCCCTCCGCGTGTCATTTTGGACATTTGAGTCGGAGGGCACCTTTTTTCTTTTTGAGATGCCACCCCGCCCCAACTCCTCACCCAGCTACCCACGTAATATCACTTGACACGCCACTCAAGGTCGCTCAATGATTCGGGCCGTGCTCATCCCCGCCTGCTCGGTGGCTATTAGGCTGCTCCCGTTTCCCTATCTCACCCCCGAGGGCCATTGTCTGTAACATACATTCGACGCTTGCACTTCCACAGGGACAACGGAGCCATTAAATGAACAGCCAGTGACAGACAAAGTGGCACCTCCCCATTAGCGGCCCAAGAAGAAGGAATAAAAAAAAAGGAACTGTTGCTTGTCTTGCAAAAGCAAGGAAAACAAAAGCAGCATGGTGTATTTTGGGGTTTGTTGTTGCGACACGCTGAGAGAAGGGTTTTCCTTTTTTTAGTTTGTTGGGGACTGAATTCATTTTGCATAAGGCATTATAAAGTCCGAAAAAAAACAGCTTCTACAATTTTACCTGCAGATTTGAAAACACTTCCACCCACTTCCATTTTGGCAAGGCAAAGGCAAATTCTTACCCGCAACCGACGCCCGTAGACGGTGACCTGGCCGCGAGCCAGCTCCTTCCTCTGCCTCCACTCCACCAGGTTGAGGCCGTTGTCCAATGCCAGCGTGATGTTGCGCTTGCTGACGGTAGGGTGGACGGTGCCGGCCAGCAGGTGAGGCTCAGTGTGTAGCGACACCTCCATGCCGTTGGCCAAGGCTAGCCGCAAGGAGCCGTCCAGCCCGATGAAGTAGCTGTTGCGCACTTGATCTAAGACATCAGGGAACAACAGAAGGCAACGTTAACGCTCGAGGACATTTTTTTTTTTACTTCTTCTTGGTACCGCCATTAAGTTAATATTTGAAGAAAATGTTTTGTGTTTTTTTGTTTTTTTTAAAGTATGAAAGTACCAGAGTTGAATCTTGACCTTTCCCTTTTCTTTTTTGTACTTGTAATTGAGTGTGAGTAGCTACTTTAGCAACCTCTGACAACCTGAGCATCTCAATGCTAACGAAAGAGGACATAATCTAATATTCATCCGAGGCGGGGCGCAGCGTAATGAGCTAAAACGGCCGCTCAGCAAAAGAAAAAAGAGAAGAACAACCTTTAGCAGCGGCAGCAGTATTTAACTGAAACGCTGCAATAATGCAGCGCCCGGCCCAACCCGGATCGATAGCCGGCGGCTTTCCCGGCGCCCATAAACCTTTTTTTTAACAAGTTTTTGCGGCAGCCTCGCGTGAAGTCAGTGGAAGAGCGAGCTGAGCTGACCCGCGAAAAACGAATAAATAATAAATAGCACGACCCTTGTTTACGACGCGGCGCCACGTTCAGACTTAATGTTGCTGCTTGTCTCGCGTACGTTCATCAGGGAACCCCCCCCCCCCCAAAAAAATAGAGTGGATTATCCTCATTAAGGATCTCCTAATGGCTTGTGAAACATTAATGAGTTCATAGAAGGGCTGGGGGGAAAAAAAACCTTTGTCATTCCCACGTGTCAACGAGACACATTTAAGCGTCTGGAAGGCTTCCTCTGTCAACAGGAAACAATGGGCGCAGCACGCGAGCGTTATGCTTTTCCCCCTCCCGGCCGCGCTGCCAAGAGAAAGAAATGAGTGGAGGTGGCAGGCTGACCTTTCGTCGGGCCCTTTCCTCTTTCCATCATGAAGGTCGACATGAGGCCTGCAGGGGGTCAAACGAGGCTGGAAATGCCGCGCGAGTACACGTAGCGGCGGCGGCTAACATACGAAGGCGTTTGTGGTTCTTTGAAAGGGGATTGAAAATTTTTTAAATCACATTAAAGGTTGGATAGTGTTTGAATTCCTTAGTGCAGGTATAATTGAGAGCATATTTAGAACATTTGATGCAGATAATAACCCTCTTTATAATGATTGACAGTAATGTCCATAATTGCATATGTTAGCAAGAGACACGTTGGTCTCTTTCCTACTTTCTTTGCCGATTTTCTCTGATTGCAGCATCAGCGCACATTCCTGCTCGGCTTGGTGATTTGCTATTTTAGCCAGAATTATCGTGTCGTGGTCTGAAACTTTTCAACTGCCTTACAAATGTAAAGATGAGTCAGCTCATGAGAATGTAATCAATAAATCTAATTCGACATGCAAGGTGGACTGAACGGCCCTCGGTATGGCCTCGGTATGGCACAACTAGCACCCCGCATGCTACGAGAATGATTTATTTGTTATTTATAACATGAGGATTCATGAGCTGTTTGAGAGCAAGGAACTTGAGCAAAGTCGGTTGAATTAAATCCAATATTGCCGCAGGGCTTGAGGTGGGCGGTAAGCAGTAAGCAAGGCGCCGTGACAGCTTTAGTACGGCCCCTTCTGATTAAATGGGAGCGTCGGATATGGCGGACGCCGCAGCCGAGCAGCCTTGTAATTAAAGCCGCTACCCAATAGTTGCGACAGCGACTTTGCAACGTTCCACCACTGTTAAAGCACAACAAAAAACTAATTCATAATGAGAAGTGGGGAAAGAAAATACATGTTTTTTTTCTTTTCCAGACTGGACAAAGTGTGACTCTACATTATAAAACATGATTGAAAGTTGCCCTCCTTTTTCTTGTTTGACTGTTTTGCCAGTTGTGGTGATTTAAAGCTGCCCTCTTTTTTTAGGGCGAGCTCCTCCTCTTACACGTTTCCCGTTTTGAAGCGTGAGCCAGGAGACCCAATAAAAAAATCCTTTGAATTCCCTTAATTTGAACATTTTTTGCTTACTTTTCTTTTAGCAGTCTGTTTTGACACAAGTATCTGGACTTTGAGATCAGCACAGAGTGTGAGCACTTGGCTATCCCTGCGCCACGTAGTCAATTAATTAGCAGACCGGGTTGCTGGCGCCGACGGGCTGGTGAACAGATGTCCGAGACAAGGTCATGACACGGATGTGACTGACGGATGGGACGACGGGGGAGTAAGAAACCAGAGCTGAGCGCCTCCAATTTCATCCGTGAAAGAAGTCGGGGGAGCGTGGACGGAAGGCGGGAGGGGGCTAGTCTTTGTCCCAAAAAAGTTCAGCGCCATCAACAGGCGATCGATAAAGTGGTCGGGCACAAAGGAGGACGTCAGAACGCGCCCCGACACAAATTGGCGAGTGGCGGCGAGCAAAGCCGCAGCATCTCGTATGCATGGCTGCCATTGTGTGATGTGACACATAATCGATAAGCGCGGACGAGCTGCCTCGTAGCCCGGCGCACTTTTCCTTTCATCAAGATGTAGCCGAGCAACATGTGGCGAGGTGTTGGAAAACGAGACAGGTTATTATTTTGAAACCAAAAGTCATTGATAAATGTCGAATTAGCTTATATTATAGAATGAATAAAAATCACCTTTCAGATGTTCAAGGTGCCGCCAAAGATTAGCATCAAGACATGTTTGTTAGCAAAAGCAAAGAAAACGACACCTTGCATGAGCGTGTAGAAGGTGCCCGAGGCCGACAGGTTGGTGGTGACCGTCACGTCTTCCTTGGCGGCGCCCTCCACCTGGACGCGGATGGCGCCGTCAGCGTCGGCGCGGTAGCTGCTCACCCGGCCCGTCGGGTAAGTCACGTTGGTCAGGCGGCCAAAACTGTCATACCTGCACAAACAAGATTAAAAAATGGGTAAAAAACAAAAATAAATAAAAAAAGGGAGTTGTCCGCCGTTGTGGGTGTGGACACAGCCGACTTGGGGATCCCCACGTTTTTCAACAATCGTAAAAAACAGTTCTCCTGGCTGAAAACTGTCAGAAAAAAGATGAAGCGCTGTTAGCGGCTTAACAGACGAGCGGCGTATTCCCTCATTTCATTAATCGGCAGTCACGTTTATGACACGCGACGACACGACAAGGCCAGATTGTTTCATCCGGCTGCCTGCGTCACGTCGGCGGCGAAACAATTTGAAAGCTGTCACCGCGCCGAGGAGTGCTCACGCTCACTGAATAGCGATTGAAAAGGAAGCCCTCTTTGCATGTTGCCGCCTGCCACAGCGAAGCCGCTCGCTCATAAATGAGGTTGGCGGGTGCTGCTTTATTTCCTCAGCGCTTGCCATCTCAAATATCCAATATGGACAGGAAGAGCGGGAGAGGAATCATCTCCCGGAGATAAAAGTAATCGGAGCCGAGCTGCACTACGGAGCAGTTTACTAGTCTTCCTCTTCCAATCAAGCTAAATGCTAAAGTCGTTTGTAGCTGAACACCTCCGCCCCATCTTACATTTTGAAGTAAAGGACACACCTCCACTCCAATTTTTATCATCATCAATTCATCTGGGGACTATTATTTGATTTGTTACGATTTATATTTTGTCCCCTGAACTCGAAATAGACTCAGCTGCTTTTTGTGGTCAAGGAGGCGAGGGGCCTTTCCCCTCAGATGCCCACGAGTCCCTTCATATTGCATCACATCTGTCTCACACGCCAGTTCCGTGACCTTTCGCGTAGAGACAGAGGAGGGGGGGGGGGGGGTGTTGTTGTCCCCAATAATAATAGACTGGACATTGCGCCTCGCCGTCCTCCCGGCATAGCCGCTAATCGCTAACTCGAGTGCCATGCGGAGTGGAGAATGTCAGGATGCGTCCGAGTGAAGACAGTGGAAACAATAAGAAGAGGCCAGCAGTCATGTGACCACCTCGGCAAGACGCCGCAACAATGGCCACAGCAAATTTATTTTTTGTTGTTTCTTTCCTATGAGGCTGTCGCCCATTTGTCCTTTTTTTTGGGGGTGTGGTTTCCGAACAACAGAAATCTCAAAGACGAAAGTTTAGGGACAACAATTCGATTCTGACAACCCCCGCCGCAGCCGCCCGAGGGGGACGGAGTGACCTTCAAAGCTAATTACGGAACGAAAACAAACAGTCGTTATTGGCAGATATGAAACATTGATGAGCGGGCTGGCACAGGTACGTAAATTTCACCCGCAAATGGAACATTGGCGGCATAGCTTGAAGTGACCTGGTGCCAATTAAAAAGCTTTCCTTACTACAAATTGCAATTGTCTTGGGAAGATGACATCATGCAATTCATGGATTATATTAATAACAAAGCGGCCAGTGATTGAATTGAGTAGAAAGTCGCCTGTGGTGTCTATGGAACATGATTAAAAGTTAATTTATTCATGGATCACAGCAGCCTGAAGGACGACGGCTGCTATACCTTTTCGAAACACGACACAGAAAAAAACAAATGGAAAAAAAACTCACTTTAAAGATGTTGTTAAATGATAATGGAGGGCGCTGGGACTTTTCGAGAAAGCTCTCAAAAAAACAATCATAAAAAATTGGCTCTTTCATAATTGCTCTAAAATGGCTGACAATACGCAAAACCTCGGCAGCGAACGAGTAAACATTTCGATTTTTTTCCCAATTTTTCTTGCTTGATTTACAAACGAGCGAGCCCATCTGTGCGATGTAAAAAATCAAATGCGGGGCCAGCCCCCTCACGGGACGGCGCAGATGCACCAGGACCGATCGGATCACGCCGCGCTGATTCGAATCTACTTAAGCCACGCGCAGAGCCAATCAAAGACAGGTGATGAGTGTTAGCTCGGATGAAAGCGAGCGTCTGATGATGCATCGGGCCCGTCTATTCCTCCGGCGAGGTGAAACAGATGTCTGATCGGCGCCGTCCGCTTCATCGCACTCCACCCCCTTTTTTAGAAAGACGGGCCTCCCGGAAGTGGCGGCAAAACGGAATCCTGCGCTCAAATGCGCCCCTTGGCAACTGCGCTGAGCATATACGGCGTGTCATTACATGCCAGAACAGCTAATCCTGTTTTAGAAGATAACGCAAATGGGATTAAGTCGGTACTGACGACATTCACGGCTATGACAGGAGGTCGACTCGCCGTGGCTAACCTTTGCGCTAAAGCTACTCACTCAAAGAAGGTGGTCCACCCGTTGTCATTGGTCTTGGTCGCGAGGAGGCCGGAGCTGCCGTGATAGGTCATGACGGCGAGCACCTGGCCTTGCGCCGCCACGCTTTTCAGAGCGTTGTGGGTGCCCATGGTGAACCAAAAGGTCTGGCCGTCGGGCGTCATGATCCACAAGGGCATCCCGGTGGTGTCCCGTCTGATGGTCACCACGTTCTTGTTCTTGTCCGTGATGGCGGCGAGGTCGCCCGCCCCCGTGTAGGTCAAGTTGTAGAGGTGGTCGCCCGTGGTCAGACTCTGGGTGAACACGTGGCTGCCGTTGGCGTCAAACAGGTAGAGCTCGTCGTCGATGGGCGACGACACCTCGTACATGTTGAGCGGGCTCAGGTAAGGCTTGTTCTGGCGCACGTAGCGGATGCGAATGTTGCCCAGGTCGGCGATGTAAAGCTCGCCGTCCGGGCACACCGCCAAGGAGGACGGCGCGTTGAGCTTGGCGTCCTTGGCGTAGCCGTCGTCGCCCAAGTAGCAGTCGCAGTTGGCGTCGTTCTTGCAGTCGCAGCCGCTGGGCGCCCCCGCCACCGGGGAGATCTCGCCGTCGGTGGAAACCCGCCGCACCCGGTTGATCTTCTTCTCGTCCGACTCGGCGATGTACAGCACGCCGGTGTGGGACACGGCCAACGCGTTGGCCGACTCCAGGGTGGCGTGGACGGCCACCTTGCTCATGAGGAAGTGGTCGATGCCGGGAACTTGGCAGTGCATGGGCCGGCCCGCCACGATGCGCACTTGGTGGTTCTCCGAGATCTGGAGCACCACGTTGTTGTCCAGGACGTACAGTGAGTTGTCCAGCGGGCTCACCGCCAGGTCTGTTGGCCACTCCAGACGAACCTGCAAAGGGGAAAAAAAACCGACATGAATTTACAGAAAAACGATGACATTTTTCGGACAAAAATACAACCAAGCTTGATGGAAACAAGGTTTGATGTATTGGAGGGAACAATAAGTGAAAAAAATGAGTTATCTCGCAGATTCCATTTTCGGGAGGGGGGGGGGGGGGGGATGTAATCATTTGATAAATGTCGTGTTAAAAGCGGAAGCACGCTTTTTGTACAGTATGATCCAAAGATAGGAATCTATCGCAGGTGAAAAAAGGGCAGCGTTGAGGATCAGATAAAGCACGGCAGACATTTTTTAAAAGAGGCGGAAACGCCGCCTTCTCCTCACCTCTCGCGTTTTACTCGAGGCGGACAATTAATTCTGTCGCCTCGGGCCTTCCCATTTAAGCTCCATTGTGGCGCGGACAATGCAGCAGGCTCGTCGCTCAATGTCTTCTTTAGCGCACGTCAAGAGGCACGTTTGAATAACACATTGATTAAAAGTTTTCTTTTCTGCAAACGATGAGACAAAAGCGTTAATGAACGTGATTTTGCGTCAAGCAGATTTATGGGAAATGTTCCAAATAACCGTAGAAACAAAAATGGAAGCTGACGCCATCACATGACCATATATGCTATATAAAAATATGGATTGAATCTGGAGGGAAAAAACAAATTGTAACGTCAACTAAATGTTGCCGGAGACTATTTTGCATTTCCGCGAGGCAGCATGTTGCATGCGCTTACGAAAAATACACAAATTACGTTTTTCTTTGAAGTCCTTCGGTGACATCACTTGCAGCGCAACAGCCCTCCCTCAATACACCCGAGAGCTTGTCATCCGCTTTCAAGTAGAAGATTGCCCACCATATTCCACCTTTATCTCCTCACGCTCTTTAAGCCAATTTCATCATTTGACGGCCGACGGGGGAGTGGACGACATAAAAAATGTCATCTCTGACTCGCCGGCGTTATTGGTCACGCTTTTGAATCTCTTGGCACTCTTTTGGAGTGGCGCACTTATCTGCTTTTGATTGAAAAAGCCCTCAAAAGGGAGGGGAGGGAGGGGTTCCCCCATCATGAGGCGTCGCCGCGGGCGGGCTGCATACCATCTCGACAGGCCTGGCGGCGTTCAGAAAATGCATTTGCAAAAAAGCACACGAGGGGAAGTAGTGGGGGAGGACTTTGAATTCCTTAAAACCAATTTCTTGTCAACACTGCCGGTTAAATATTACATGAGGCCCGATGTGAGGAGGTTCTTAATGCCACTTTGAGAAGGGGTTTCACAGAGCTGCTGTCATGTATGATGTAACCCGCGTGTCGCATGACTTCATTCCAGTCAAAATCCAGTCCCCAAGTTTAAAAAGTGGCAAGTGCTTGGCTAAAAATTTGTTTTTAGTAACTAAGTTACAGTAACAAAAATGTGATTTACACAGATGTGACTACCCCCAAAAAAACATGGCAACTACAAAAAAAAAAAACATGTCGCAGCAAACAATCATTTTTCGCCCATTTTGTGACTGTCAAAAAAAACATGGCAGCTACACAAAACATCTCCCAGCAAACAATCTTTTTTTTGCCTATTTTTACCCCAGGACACAGTCAAGAAGCAATCACGTCCCCTCTTTCCCGGCAGCAGCGTGAGGTCCGCTGGCAGACGAGAGAAATGTCATCATTTCAAGTCCTCGTCTGAGAGTAAATCTAACGTCAACGCTGGCGCGCAAGCTGTAAATACCGTTCCATTTGCCTTCGCTTAAAGGCTGAACTTGGCGGGAGGGCCCGCCAAAGCACCTTTTAAAGACTTTAAAGAAGAAGCCCAGAGCAGTTTGAAGAAGTGTAAGACGCTTGAGCGGGCTCGCCAGGTCCAAAAAAAACCTCGGACACCAGAGGCAATCGCCCTCGCAGCAATCCCACACGTATTTATCGTCCAGTCAAGCTATTTTTGTACAATTAGAATTGAACATCACAAAATGATCATAATAGTTTGATATCTGTGATGAATCGGATAATCGTTGTGCCGCAAATAAGATTCTATATGATGCCGTCTCGTTCAGATCGCTCAAGAAGTCAGTCTGACATCAACATCATCCCCTGGAGGTGGAGGTAATGATGATGGAGACTCCTCCAGAGAAGCGCTGATGTTAAGTGAGGGCTTGTCGAGTGTTGGAAGCCGCCCGCATGAATTTTTAATGAATGCTTTTTAGTGACTGAGCGATTTTTCAACGGGCCTCGGTGGCCGTTTGTCATGGTTGCAGAGTCTGTCATCTTTCTGCTTTTTCTTTGGCTTATTTTTTTTTATTTGTCTCACCATCGCTGAGGACAGCAAAGAGGAGAACGGTGACGCTAACCACAGAACAAGAAACAATCACGAGTGCGATGGCAGTAGTGAAGCAGCGAAAGAAAATTAAACCACATTTGTTCTCTAATAAAAAAAAAAAGAAAGGATTTAGTTCCTGTCATTTTAGGCCTTTTGTTCTAAAATTATATATTGAACGCTCTGTCTCTCAAAATCAGAGCTTATAATTGGCCCAAATTCAAAGTCGTACGGTAGAGAGTAGCGTTCCTTTAATGTTGGCGTTAGCTTCAAAGCTTCCCGTTCTGTGCGAAAACAAAACAATGTCAGAAAAGGCCTCTGAACCTGAAGCCGCTTCACGGGAGGCACTTGAAATGCTGCGCTGACTCCCGTTTCAATGTATCTACCTTCATTCTCAACACAGCCACATCGCGTCTGCAAGGGGGTGTGCACACTTGCGCAACCCCCTCATTTCAGTTTTCTATCCGCTCTTTTCTAGCACTCGGGTGTCCTTGCCCGGGGTGGTTTTAAGAGAGCGTGTATGTGCGCTCCATATGTGCTTGTGCCTCAGTGGACGCGTGGATCGAGAGTCCGCGGGGGGTTAAAGTTCAAGCTCATCCACTGCACACTGCCTACGGCAAAAGGTCAACGCGCATCCTTGCTTAATTCTGCTCGGATGGCCAGGTGGTGGGGAGGGCGGGGCCGGGCGGGGCGTGACGCTACCTGAGCAATGTCCATGACGGAGTCGCAGCTGAGGGGTCGAGCGGAGGTCAGGTCGTTGAAGCCCAGGAGGGTGGAGATGACTCCGTTCTGGTCCACCCGGCGAATCATGGTTCCATCCACAAAGAAGATTATGCCGTACTTATCCACCGTGATGCCTTAAAAAAAAAAAATGAAGCGCAGTCGTCAGCAAACATCTTGACGTGTCACAAGGGCCATCAAGCTCTTAAAATAGGAGAATATTGGGCATCTTTTTTTTGTTTTTACACGTTACACATTATAACCACTGGCCGAGCTAGAGGGGGGGGGGGTTGCCGGGGCACTGGCCCCTCTCGAAATATGCTTGGACCACAGATCGCCAGAAATGAGCGCCTGACGTTTGCATACAGCTTTGTTTTGCATGTGTGTGCTTACTTCTATATATTTAGAGCCTGTCACAATATTTCAGCGTTGGCGACAAAAGGAAGTGTGTGTTTTTAACACTTCTCTTCAAGCAAAATTTCCGCACGTATGAATCACACTGTCATGCCGGCGGAGAACAAAAGGTGCGCGAGCGTGTGATCAAATAACTCAACGCCTCGTCCAAATATAGAGAACTAAGGGGAAAAAAAGATGACGCTGGGGAGCGCGAGAAAATAACCAAAATAATGACATCTTAAAATAATTTACACCGGTGATGCTAACATAGGTTGGGTGAAAGAATTGATGAGACTGTTTCACCATATATATTTTTTTTGCATCCAAAGCAATGCTAAAATGGGACATATGGGAGAGGGGCTAAGGGATGTGCATATGATTTCTTTCAAATGTAAATTAAAAAAAAAATAGAGAGATAAAACCACATACACGCTGGCACACATGCTATTAGCATGTGACAGGGGCTAAGGAATGTAAGGGAAGCATATGATGTCTTTTAAATGTAAATCAAAGAATATATATATAGTAAAGACACACACAAGGTAGCACACATGCTAAGTGTTAGCATGTGACATATGCAAAGGTGCCAGGACTCACCCCTGGGGTTTGTAAGCGTGGCCTCGGCAGCCTTGCCCCCGTCCCCGCAGCGTGCATCGTCGTAGGGCAGACACTGGTCTCCGGTTCCCGCCACCACCTCCAGGTTTTTGGCCACGTCCTTGGGCGCGTTGAGCGACTTCACCTTGAACACCTTGCGGCTGCTGGTGTCCGACAGGTACACGGCGCCGTTCACCGGGCTGCTGGCCAGGTAGTACTTGTGGGCCGGGCTGTTGCTGAGGTCGACAAAAACACAATTCAAATGGAGTCGAAAGAGCCTTTGAATTCATTGAAAGGGAAATGAAAAGAAAATATGATTAAAGGAAAGCAGATTTAAAAAAAAAAAAAAAACACAATTCAGGCATCTTAATTGAAAATCCACAATAGTTTATGAGAAGAGTGTGCAGAAGATCTCACAGCTGGCAAATTGTTCTAATGGCACACAAAGCGTGGCAGCGTCCACTGGAGAGAAATGCTAATGATGGCACTTTGTCCGACCCGTAATTTTGCCGTGATATTAAAATGACAACGCTGTGTAAGCAACCCAGATGCGGCCATTGCAAAAAGTCAACTCCCTTGTCCCTTCTTTTCACTTATTTGGACGAATCCGCACACAAAGCAATTGCTAGCTTTTTTTTTTTTCCATCCCCCAGCTATTCACCCCAAAAATCACCTAATGGCAACGTTTGCACTTTTTCTGAAATGGCACAAGATGCTGACAAACTCCAGTTGCAGATTTCATTTTTCGGAAAGGAAGTTTAGTCTGGGTTGTCGCGGCGAGTCGTTTTTTTCTTCTGGGTAATGTTGCAAGGTAAATTGGAATTAGTTTAGGGATCATATTTGAAAATACTTACTGGAGCAAAGAGTAAAGCCGAGCCAAGGCAGTTTGCGAGCTATTTTGTCCTGCTGTGCGCTCTTAAAAACAACAACGTGGGTGTATTTTAGCAAGGTAGTCATTAGCGTCCACTTCAAAGATAACCCGAGTTTATCGGACGCTCGGCAGGCCCCTCGATAAGCATTATGGAGACGCTTGGCCGTCATTCAGAGTGGATTAGGAGCCAATCTCTACTCTTTAACCTTGAGGGGTTCTTTCGTGGTTTACCGTTTTCTTAGAATGCCACAACAAGGCGAGGCTCTGTCGGGAGTGTCAACTGATTTCATTTGACAAATGACCTTCAACCAACAGCTGACATCCAGCCCTCCGACCACATCCGAAATAAGGTAGTTGGCCAAGAAAAAAAAAAAAAGAAGCAACAAACGGTTGGCATCCAACCTCAATAACGGAATTCTCGTCGGCAGGTGCAATCAGCTGATAGCTTATCGGCTCCAGGGGCGTATGTAGAGCAGCCGCTTTCAAAAGCAGGAAGCGTTATTCGCCGACCTTCAGGGCCCGCGGCCATCCATATTCACCGACAACATCTAGTTTGTAGGAGATAATTGGATTTTGCCGCATGCTAGCGCAGAAATAGCGGGAGGGCGTGGGGGGACATCCTTAGCGGGGGGTCAATGAACACCAACGCGGGGTGAGGCGGGCGGCCACCTCCCCTCAGTCCCGTATCGGCATGCGCGGCTCGCACGCCGACGGCGGGATTTTGCCTGTTTTATACCGGCGCACGCTGTTTCTCCTTCTGAATAAATCTCCTTGTTATCATGCAAATGCGGCGGCGAGAACAAAGGGACGTGATTTGGCTATTTTAATCTGGAGCGAGCAGCAGGCAGCGCACACTGACGAGTTTGTGTTTGTCGTCGTCCGACGGTGCGGCAAACCCATTACCGTGTGTATTAAAGGACTAAGACCCCCCCACATTAGTCTCAAGGTCACCATCAAGACACTCTGCTGCGTTATTCCAGTTACCATGACGACGTGGGACGGAGATAGGGAGTTGCGACCAGGCGAGTGGACACTTCTGGACCAGAGTGAGAAAAACAGCAACATTCCAAGACCCAAATATTTAGATAAAACTAAATTGTTAATACGATGCCCCCGCTTGACTAGCACCCCCTGCTGGCAGGGAGGTGCAATTCCCTCAATAGAACTTTTGATTCTGGCATCATTTGCTTGTGTTCTCTTTACAATTAATTGAGCCCACAAACAAAAGGAAGTAGTGCTTTTTTTCCAACGAAAGTCTGCAAGTCACGTTGTGCAGATACCTGGAAATGGACACATCAAGTCGTCCAAAGGCGCACTGAACCTTTGCCTCATTAGTTGCTGAGACAGACTGAAAAGTCAATCGGGCAGCCAGCCATTGTGCCATACATTTTTTTTTCCTAAATGGGGGCCAGTGACCGACCCCGGCTCGGCTTTTCATTCTCTATTTGACCACATGTTGGCCGTCTGGAGTCGTGACCCCGTGATGGAAAATCAATCAGGAGCCCTTTCGGCTGAGACGTGCCGTATCTGCAGACGGCTCTGCAAACGCTCGTACCTTTAAGCTCAATGAATTACGTGCTCATTTTTCCCCGCCGGATAAACCACAATAAACACAACATTGAGTGGAGATGCTTAGTCGGGGAAAATGTACGCCGCGCTGGGCACGCTGGGGATTTTACCATGTCGGTAAACAAGCAAAGCGCCTGCCATAAATGCGGCCAGATTAAGGAAGGCTATATTGAGTACAAACTATGTCCTCCGATTGTAGTCGGTGGGCAAAATCATAAGTTAGCACTTAAAAAATGCAATTACCGTTTTTTTCCGTGTATAGTGCGCAAAATTTTACTAATTTATTGTCCTAAAATCCGGGGTGCGCATTATACATGGGTACAAAAAAAAAAAAAAAAATTTTTTTTTAAATTTTTTTTTTTTTTTTTTTTAAGTCCCAATGATCGTCACACACGCAGGGAGGCAATGGGTCCCATTTTTATAGTCTTTGGTATGGTCTTAACTAGGCTGGATGTAATTTTTTTTGTTGGCGTTGATTTCTCCGACTGCCCGTAAACGCACCACCGCGCTTCGTGCGCGCACGGGACAGCAAACGAGCAGGTGATCGAGCAAGCGTCTGATACGAGAGCATTGCGGTCGCATGGAGCGTGTTTGAAGTGAACAGCAGAGAAGAAAGGCAAAGTGTTGTGAAATAAAATGCACAGAACGGATGCGCAAGACACGTCAGCTATATAAAGAGCGAGAGTTGTTTTCTTCCTATTAGTTTCAATTCACAGTTTAATTAGCAGTTTCAATCAGCAAATAACAAAATGCGTATTACAGGTAATATTTTATTTCACAACACTTTGCCTTGTTCCTTTGGTCTCTGCTGTTCATCCTAAAACACAAAGGCGCTCTTTAAGCAATGCGACAGTGAGCGCCCGGCGCGCTGCGGTTGCGCGACCGCACCAAATTAAGCTCCCTGCGCAGTGCGCACTGAGGTCCACTTAAATTTTAGAAAGTACATCAGGACTTTAAAAATATCTTCTAAATTTCAGCGACGGCTCTGTCACAATAATCGACCAGCCCGGTGCAGTTGGGCGGTCGGCGGCGCGCTACGGTTGAGCGTTCTCTCGCGCGCTCTCTCTCTCGCTCTCTCTCGCTCTTGCACACACGCAAACCGGATATCATACGGAGGCCGCCATTACAGATGCGCAGAACGGATGAGCAAGACACGTCAGCTATATAAAGAGCGAGAGTTCAGTTCTCTACCTAAATCCGTATTACAGGTAATATTTTATTTCACAACACTTTGCCTTGTTCCTTTCTTCTCTGCTGTTCACTTCAAACACGCTCCATGCGCACGGAGCGCGGTGGTGCGTTTACGGGCAGTCGGAGAAATCAACGCCAACAAAAAAAATTACATCCAGCCTAGTTAAGACCATACCAAAGACTATAAAAATGGGACCCATTGCCTCCCTGCGTGTGTGACGATCATTGGGACTTAAAAAAAAAAAAAAAATTAATTTTTTTTTTAAAAAAATTCATAAAAATTGGGTGCGTATTATACATGGGTACAAGCTTTTTTCCAGCATCAGCATGCCATTTTTAGGGGTGCGTACTATACATGGGGGCGCACTATACACGGAAAAAAACGGTAATATTGAAATATTCACGACACATATTTGTTTTTTTTGCTGTGAAATGTTTACCCTACAATGATTTTCATCTTTTATAAATGCTACAAGATGCTAACAACGGTATGTCTAATAGAAAATTTGAAATGACATCCAACTGTCTTTGCACAACTTATATTATCATATCATATATTTATATATATATATTTTTAATAGATTTTTTACATAATTTATTCATTATTATTTGTCGAAAACCTGCTGGTGTCTCTAATATACCCCCTTTGTATTTGAGGAAGCGCTAATTATCCAGAGAAGCAGGAGACGCAGATGCAAAGCAGTGGCGTGTGCGAGATGAAGGCCGGTTTGAAAAAAAATGCAACGCTATCAGCTGTACGAAGACGACAGTAAAGCAGACAGCCACTATCTGCGCACAATGTATAATTTCCACTTTGAAGCCAGCGTCACAATTGGGTTCACAGAGAGGCAAAAGGGAAGGGAGCAAAGGAAGTGGAATCATCTTTTTTGATCCTCTTTGCCTTACCTGTGCCGGAAGTCTTTATTTCTGCCAAGAGTAGCAGACGGAGGGCACAAGACAGACAACAAATGTTAGCTGCTAGTAAAACACTCTTGTTAGCGGGTCGAGTTAATCAACTGGGAATTCATGTCAATGAAGAGAAGATGATTGGCAACAACCTGAGTTCCAGGACGCTGGTGACGTTGCCCGTGGCGTAGATCCGCCGCACGTAGTTGAAGTCGCCCACGTAGAGGCTGCCGTCGGAGGCGCACGCCAGCGCCACGGGGGCCAGCAGCTTGTTCCCGTCGGCCATGCCGTTGCAGCTCGGGCACGAGATGCTGCGGCGCCGGCCGTTGCCCATCACGCTGCCGATGACGGGCGGTTGCTGCGAGATGAAGATGTTTTCCCCGTTGCCCATGTGGAGGATGCCTGGTGGGGGACGGAATTTTCAATTTGGAATGGCGTGAGGATCAACTCAAGTTTCCATGAATTCAAAGAGCTGCTGTTTGAAATGCGCCGCACGTCACGGAGAGCGTGGCGAGTGGTCTGAGCGGAGCAACATTTGGTCTATCAACGAGGACCAGCCAAGCATCCTCCTCCCAGGGCATGATTAAATCTCGCAATGGCTTCGGCGAGCAAGCTGTCGGCAATTAAATTAGGCTTGATTCTAAAAAGGATGGGCACGAACATGACGCGCCGGAGCCAAAGAAGCGAGGGGGCGGGGCCCGGCGCTGCTGGCCACGTCTCGTGGAATCTGCCCGCAGCTTCTCCCACCCCCTCGCGCTCCCTGACTTGGCGTGACGGATCAAAGCTTCCCGAGCACTTTTCCTATCAGCACGCCTCATCTCCTCTGATGAGGCTGTCGCTCGTGACAGGTGACTGCTCCAAACTTTCTTCTCTCTTCATCCACTTTTCAAGAGCCATTTGGCAGGAATGGAAAAATTGACCCCTTGGTTGGCCGGGAAGAAAATGGACAGCGGTAGATCGTGTATAAACATGTAGAAAGTGTGTGTGTGTGTGGCGATTGTACTGTCTCCTGCAGTTTGTGGGCGGCTGTAGGCGGGCAACAAAAAAGGACCCTCCCTCCCCCTCCAGAAAAGAACAATGCAAAAAGGGATTGTGAAGTTGACTCACCGCTCTGTATATTCAAAGCGTGGTGCTTGTCCACGGTCCATCCGCCCAGCTTGGAGGCGGAGCTTTCGTATCCCTGGAGAACGGCCGTCCTCTTCTCCCACAAGATCAGGTCCGGGCATGATTCATACTCAAAACCCACAGACACTAAAAAAAAAAAAAAAAGATAGTAAGGTTAGCGCATTACAACTTGGAAAGCGGGAAGACTCAAAAGAAGCCGGGCTGCGGCACCGCACTGGATCCCACAGGGCGGCCTCCAATTGCTTATAAAAGTGTTTATGTAGCGAAAGAGTTATTTTCCCAATATGGTGGAAAGCCAACCAGTGATTTGTCCCGTAGGAAATAAAGGTAACGATCGGTTCGAGGGTAAAACCATCAAAAAGCTACATTAGCATTCGAGTGCAACTTTAACATGAAAATGTTCAAATGATCCGATGATGTGGTTGAAACAAAACGGACGTTTCCTCACTGACCAAAAGCTTCGGACAGGCCGTAGACCTTCTGGCTGTAGACGTCCGTCTTGTCCCACACAAAGTCGTAGAAGAGGTTGGGCCCCGCCGGGAAGGATTTCCTGAAGAGCCGGCCCTCCACGGCCACCGTGAGGTGCACCTTCATCAGGTTGAAGGGGATGGCCACGTGGGTCAGGGTCACCCTCAGGATGGACTTGTAGCCCGCTGTCCTGCTGCTCAGGTAGCCCAGCTTCATGTCCGTACCCGGTATGGGGATTTCCTCCTGCAGCGTCTGCACGGGAGCAAATAAATAAATACATAAAATATAAATAAATAAAATATTAAAATACAAAACGTTTTTTAAGATTATTTAATAATAAAAACAAATAAATTTAGAATTATTGTTCTAAACAAAGAAATTAAAACGTTTAGCGACACTCTGCCAAAAATTTGCCAATCCTCATCTTCTCTATTCCGTTTCAATTCCCGGCCAGTTTTTGCAAGTGACCGCCTCGAAGCAACACGTGCCCATAAATACTCCCTGGAAATCCATACGGCCTTTTATTTCACAACCAACATGCATTTGTCTTCCCTTCTGGCCGCTGACCAGTGCAGACTGTCACGTATTATTCATAAGCTTTCCTGCAAGGGATCGACGGCATCAATAGGAGGACAATTATAGCGCGGCGACGCGCTGAAGGATTTCATCATTATGGCGCGCTGAATAGTTTCCCGCATTGATTTCATAACAGAAATGTCCTTCATTACAAGCGCTCCGTCCCGCCACCACGACGGCGGCGCCGCTGCCTTGCCCTCGGGCCGGCGCCTTACACGAGCGGGTAATATATGGCGCGTGTCGGGTGGCGCTCACGTTGAAGCTAAAGGTCAACAAGTGCCGCTTTATTCCACTCCGCTCTAATTAAGTCACCTTTGGCCACCCTCGCCCTGCTTTTGCGTACGGCGAGATCTTGCATAACAATTAAAATGGCGAGCTGCCGTAACGCTGGTCAGAGGACACGTCAGTCAGAGGTGCATTTTGCTCGGAGGGCGATTGATCTGCATTGGCCCTCGTGAGGCACGGCGAGCAGAGGGCGGCCCTCCGAAAGGGGAGCGGGCGGAGGCTATAAGAAGACTCATTGCAAATTCACTGAAATGCCATAAATCTCAGCAGGCAAACTGGGAGACGAGATAATTAGATAAGGGCAAAGAGACGCCTGTTAGACACGCCGGCCCGTGCGCTCCATGATGGCGACTTTGTGGGGAAAAGAGGTCAACGCGTAAGCCCGCTTTGTCGCTATTTTCAACAAAATTAAAACGAGATGAAGGAATTTGTTTTTCGCGAGAGCGGAGGAGAAGTCTGGATGGATGGCTTCAGTCTGACCTGTAAACTTCCATTTATTCGCGATCCACCAACAGGTTGACATTGATCCAAATAACAGAAACGGTTGCGATAAAAATGATTTTGAGCTGAAAATAAACATCGAAACTTTTTTTTTTTTTTGGCCATGCTTTGCTCCTTTCAGCAACTTGGCCATTTTTTCATCAACAGAGGTCCACAGCTCAGAAATTATTAAAAAGCGGCCTTGGCTGGCATTACCTTTATTGACTCTTTTGGGCTTGAGCGTTGTACATAATGTCGACGCGCCGCTTTGCCTTGACTGCACGCACCTCGCTCGTGTTTTTCTACAAATTCGAGCTTGAATCCAACGCACGTCATCCGTTTCTCCTCAACACTCACTTGACTGCACAAAAAGCTGGCTTTTCTTCAGGAAGACTATTTTCATTGTCTGATACGCGTCAGGTATAAATTGGTCGACTAAATTAGCCATCAAACTAACAATGACACAGATTTCAGGGTTAAATTATCAACCCGATGCTCGGCTGACATCGCGAACATGTGTAGTCATCTGCGCTCGACACGCTGGAAAGTGGCCAAGTTGCAGAGAAGAGCAATTACGCCCGAGAGACCAGATCACGGCGACGACTATTACGCTTGATGAATAGTCGGCAGAGTCTGCACAAACACACGCACGCGCAGACACACAAATGTTTGAGTCCGAGTCACCTGTATTTCGGGCACCACCGTCCCTCTCTCGGCGCAGGATCCGGCGAAAGCGGTGAGCGGCGCCGGCGACACGGTGGGGCTGGGCCGGGCGAAGCTGCTGAGATCACAACTGGGGATGTCGTTCTCCTCGTGGCGCATGACCACCGTGTCCATGACGAAGAAGCGGCCCCACGGCAGCCACAGGGTGTGCTCCTGCGTGATGAACGGCGCGCGCTCAAAGTGCAGCGCCACCGCGATGCCCCCGTCTGTCACCAAGTCGAAACTGGGAACGCGAGACAAGTCATTTAATTATTTATATTACTAATTAAAGAATTATATTTTATTTTACATAATACTTTCACATTTAGCCGGACATACAGCACACTGAATATTAGGTAAATAAAAAAGTCTCTGACAGCGTCAATCAAAAGCGTTCATTCTCGAAGTGCTCATTGTGCGAGTGCACGCTAGCTAGAAAGCGCCATCGATCCCTCCAATGGATGCAGTCCGCTCCAAAACGACTCTTAAAGCCCCGACGTGCAAACCATCTACTGGGTCGAATTATCGGCTCCGTGCCTTGGGGTGCGCGCGTGCTATCGGACCCGCGTGGTTCTTGTCACTTCCTGCCGAGAGCCAATTTGCACCCGCTCACCTGGAGCCCCCGTGGACATGCTTGTATGCGCAGCGGGAGGTCGCCCTACAGCAAAGTAGCGGCCTGGACATTAAAAGTACAGCTCGGAGACTTGTGGGGTCAGATTTGTGTAACGTCTACGGGAGAGGAGGGGGGGGAGGAGCCTGTGTAGGCAGCGATCGATGCGGGCCTTTGTCAAATATGATATGCGGGAAAGTTTTCTCACTGCAGCTGAAAGTATATTGAGGAACTCATTTAGCAACCAGTTAGTCTTTTCTGTGATTTACTTTTTTGATGAATGCCGGGAAAAAAAAGAAGCAAATGACGTCAGGCGAAGAACCCGCCCCATAACTTTTGTTTACGACAGAAAACTTTGAACGAAGCGGGCCTTGGACAACATCATCGAAATGAGCCCGGACAGCTTTCCCATTTCTAAGTGGCTGAACAGGTGCCTTTCTGATTTCACGCTGCACTGAGCCTGTTTACAGTGATTGCAGGAGGGAATGCTTTGGGAGCGGCCGCCCCGTGTTTACAGGATGGAAAGCATCCAAGATTGAGGACTGTTTACACTTAAGATGCCTCCGAGAGAAGCGTATAGAATTTTTTGCGTGAGGGGAAAAAAAAAAAGACACACGGGGGAGAAGAGATGAAGAAAGCCGGCGTCGCAGAAAGCAAAGAAGAAAGTCAGAGAGGAAACGGCTTCAAGGCCAAAGCAGATTAGAGGCGAGTTGATGATGAGGGATGTCGATGAAAGGCCGGGGAAAAGGATCAAGCGTGTGCGCTTTTTCCAGACACCGCCAAGTGATCATAATGTCAAGTGGGAAGTGGAGCACGGATCGGGACGCAGCGGCTTTCACTCTTCTGAGACAGACGCCAAATGTGGTTCGCCTTGTTTGGATACATGGGCGTCGCTCTGGGAACGCCCCCCAAAGCCATCCATCCTTGATATCCGTTAACTCTCACATCTACGCTTATTTGGAGTTTTATTTGTAATTTATTTATTACTATTTACGTCTTATTATTGTGTTTTGAGGGGTTGTTTAAATGTCATTATCTCTCTCGTATGTATTGATGGATAAGAAAAGGAACATTTTTGTTTGCCAATTTTTTAACAATTTTTAAAAGCGCTATTATTTAATCAAGAAACCGAGGCAGTGAACGCCAAGCTGGTTATTTCCACGTAATCCCGTTGCTAGTTAAACAAACCACCTGCTTACAGACTATATAAATAGTTTTACCAGTGAGAGGATTACTAGTCGTTTACTAGCCGAGCTAACGCGCAGAATAAAAACGAGGCAAATTACGTAAAGGGCGCCTGAAATGAAACGCCTCCGTTAATTCCTCCCCAAAGCGCCGTTGTCGACTAAACAACGTCCATCTGCGCCGCGCCGTCCGAGCTTGCTCGCTTTGAATTGGCGTGTTTGATTTCTTTCCCCCGCCCGCCGCAACTGAAGCGGAACTTACGAGCGCGCACCAGAAGGGCTCTGTTTGATGTGTGTGGGAATTGCGCCCGGCGCTCCCAAATTGGAAAGCGGCAAGCAGATCAATGGCGGCGCTCGTGCGGCGAGAAAAAAAAAGATGCCTCTTACCTTCCGTCTTGTCTGGTGACGGTGTAGCCGAACGAGGGCTTGTTGACGAAGCTGATGTTGACGCCCACCAGCGGCGTTCCGTCCGAGGTCACCACTTGTCCGCGGATGACGCACGCGTGCCTGCGGCGAAAAGGGAAAAGCGACGAGGTCACTACCGGGACGACAAATTGTAGCTCGTGCTTAATGATGCCGTAGAATAATTGTCCCTTCGCAAACGAGGACGAGCGTCTTGAACGAAAGTGGGACGCGGCAAACGTGAGTTTATTGTTGGATGATGCATCAAAAGACAATGAAGGGGATGCGGATCTGATTGCTGGAGGAAACAATTTCGGGCTTTTGTACGGGAGACAATTTTTTTTTTTCTGTTCCAGTTCTAATGCTGGATATTTGTGAGAAGGAAGCCAATCTTTTTTTTGCAGTCGGAAGATTGACGGTGGTTTATGAAAAGAAAAACATGTTACAGAATAAAGGCAATCAAGCAAAACAAAAATAAAACACTTTGCACGTCTCTGAGGGTTTTTTCTTTCATAGCCGAGCTGGAACGATAATGAGATAACGAAGCTTTCCTTTTTGCACTAATCAAAAAATATGCATGACTTATCTTTCTCATTGCGATGGAAAAAGTAAAGAGTGAAGATTTGCAGACTCGTTTGGCCGCTTATCGAAACGTCGAGTCGTCCACCTGGACATCCGTGTCGCCAAATGAGGTGCCCAATCATCTTTCAGTGGCCGACGCAAGGAACAAAATATCTACTGTGCTGAAGTAAATTTATTTCAATGACATTTACCTCCATTGTCAAAACAGGCGTGTTACGATTTCGAGCGGTAATCTTGAGATGACCTCGCGTTGACCTCAGCTTTGATTTCAGGTGCTTTGTTGAAACTAGTTCGGGGAAAAAAAAAAGCTTTTTTTTTTTTTTTTTACACCAAAGTGGGCAATATTCCAAAAATCCCGTCTCCCTTGCTGAATTCCGACTTGGCACCTCCACTCTGGTCAGCCATTGTTTGTGACCATAACAAAACACTCCCTTGACGAAAAGGCTATTTTTAATGGCGGTTTAGGTCTTAAATATTGCCACAGAGCGGAAACAATTAACACCGGCCATGTTAGCGGCCGCCCTCAACATGTCCTTACCAAAGGCAAGATCGTTCACCTCCTACTAGGCCATTCCCCAGGAACCTGCTTCTATGTTAATGAGCCTGGCTCTCCTTCAGCAGACCTTGGCCGTAAACAAGCGAATACGGACGGCTGGCCGTGTTTGCAGACAATTGCCGCCAGAGTTAACCCGCCGTCATCATTCACGCCAGCGGTTTATTTTATTTGAGGAAGCCGATCGTGGCGGGTTTTCTTTCAGGATGCGTCAAAGTGGAACTATCTCCTTTCCCGCCCGCCCGGCCGGCCGAGACGACTCTTCCTCCTCCTCCTCCTCCTTCGTGTCAAGACAAATGATTTAAATATTGACGTTAAACAGAGCCCGGAGAAGGAGACGCTGAGGGTGAAGGATCGGGTGCAAGTCACCGAGGACCTTTTGGGCCTTATCTCCGGTTGGAAAGTTCACAGTGCATATCTGCCAGTGAGGCCACATTAATGAGTGTAAACATGAGCGGCTGCAATTTGGACCGCCGGATTCAAGAACTGCTTCGGGATAATGCAACCCAATGAGTTGCTTTTTGATGTACTCAGTGGAAATGGACAAAACAAACCAAAAATACTGTCTGGAGTTTTTCTTTTTGTGGGTCTACTCATAATGGACATGGCTACCAAAATTCACATTGCTGGGTAAAATGTTTAGGCAGTGCTCGAACTATAAAATGTCCGCTGTGTCTCGCTGGTCCTCGTTGAGTGCATGAGGCATTTTTGTGGGTCATGTTAAACGACCTCTGAGGGTTGATTTTTTTTTTCTAAATAAATTGAGCAAGGGGAAAAACGGCAAATTGGCAATTTATTTGTCCTGACAATAATAACGATGAAGAAATGAAGTCATTTCAAGAAGGTCTCGACAGCGTACAACTCACACAGACGTTGGGCCGGCTTATTACAACGGTGAAAAACGGCATTTTGCTCGCTCCAGCCCGCCGAGAAGAAACACAACAAGTGGCGCTAATGGCCTGACGCTAATAACACCTCTGTTGGCTATCAATCGCTTTCTCTGGCTGTCCCTACTTACTATTCTGTCCGGTATCCGCCAGAAAAAAAATCAAATGTAAACAAGATTAAAAACAGATTAAATTTGACAAAGGTGCCGGAAAGGATTAATGGCCCGGTACAGCACCTTGACTTCATTACCGTCTCCGGTTTTGTTAAGTTTGTCTTTTTGTGGCGTTTCAGTGTCTCCTGTTTACTATTCCATCCGGCGTGCACGGTTGCCGCCGCCGGCCTCGTCGCTCTCTTGTATCGCGTGTCACGCCGGAGCGAGCAAGGAGCTTTTCTGCAGCGGCGGCCGCTTTACCGGGTGACACCTTCTGCAGCTTCTTGCGGTGGCAAACATCAGAGGGCGGCGAGCTCCGACATGTCAACGAGGAAGCGGTTAAGCGGGATCAATGGAAAGCTGATCGGCCGGGCGGCCGTATCAGAAAAGGTGCCGGGAGCCCATCCGAAGGCCCCGAACAGGGCTGTCAGAAGCGCTCGCTTCTGTCGGTGGGAAATCAACACCGGGCATGAATAATAGATTGTCACTGATATTTTTAGGTGAGCCTCCGTTCTCGCGGCTCATCTCTGGGTTCTCTACGTTTGACTTATTTATGGCCGCGGCTTCTGCTATCTCGCGCTGCTACTTTTTTTTTTTTCTCCCCTTGCTCGTCCGGAGAGTGCTTGTTGACAGCCGGAGAAAATTTCAACGGGGTTAGGTGGGGTGCTGTCACTGTTTGGTGTACGCGCGGAACCTTCGGATGGAAGCGCCGCAAACTGGAAACTGCCGTATAAAGGCAAAATAAAAATAAGATAAACACCTAATTGAAAAGGAAGTCGGCCATTTTGGTTCAGGCTTTGTACTTTGACTTGTGAATCGATCCAATTGAATATCCCGGTATTCCTCCAAATGAGCCCTGATCGTAAGTAGGTGACAGGCCTTCCTTTCATATTTTTTTAAGGCAATTCAAAACATTTGTTTGAGTGCCAATGTGTTGCCTTTGTGCTTGGAAAAATGATCCAGCTTGAACTGAGAGACTTTTGAAATACGCGTACAAAGTTGAGCTAAAAATAGTGACGTCTGAAACCATAACCTTTCCCGTCGGAAAATAACAACACGCGGCACTGTTTGTTTTCTTGACACCATTTGAAAAAGAAAAAATGCTAACAGCAAAGTCAAAACAATATGTGATATTGTTGACTTATTTTGCAGTTTTGATGCTGATTTGTCGCAAGTGGAAAACGACGAGTGACTTCCAAAGCGGGATGCAAATAAGGTGACGAGCGATTCAAGATGAAGCGGGAGGGAAACAAAAGGCGGGGTGACAGGGGGAGGAGGGCGAATCTGGCAAGCGCCCGCCTCTGGGAGCAGGCCTCCGATAGATTACAGTAAAAGTAATCACGATACATGAATACGAGACGCCGTCGACGTCGCTCGGACTTTTTTTTTTCCCCGCCTCATTCCACGTTTGTCCATCATCGTCCGTCCGTCATCCGTCAAGCAACGCGCGATCGCTGCCGGCTGCCCATTTCACCCTCCATTACTTCATCCAGCTGCCTTCTTCCTATTCTTCCCCCCCCCAAAAAACACCCCGGTGACACTCGTTCTTGCCGGAGTTATTTATAGCGCAGTTGTCTTAAGTAATAACGTGCTAAATAACTCCGAGAAGGCAATAACGAGCAACGAGCGGGGCTCTTGGCTAATGTTATTTTGCAGCATTTAGTCATCGTACACTTGCAACAATTCATTATCCGCCTATTGGAACCGATTGGAGGCTTTGTTTATTGCATGTAATTGCTTTAAGGTGAATACGAGTGCCTTTGCTCTCGCGTTTTAAAGATCACGCGGCAGGAAAGTCGGCTAACGCTCGGCTTGGAAGGCAACGGGTTTTGCACATTCACATCTCCTGAGATCCAATGAAAGAGCCGCATCGGGATAAAAATGTGCTCACTTTTGAGTGACAATAAATAGAAATGAATTCTATCTTTTTTTAAAACAACAAAAAGGAACATAAAATACAAATAAAATCAGTCTATTATTCAGAAAAATATGTTAAAAAATACATAAAAAAGTCGTTACAAATACATTTAAAATATTAAAGAAAAATAGAGATAATAAAAATATTATGCAGTGACTCAAAATGTAAATAGAAAATAATCATTTAATATACTAAATTAAAAAAACCTATTTATTGCCAGGGGTCAGGCCTTACTAAAAATTTAGAACATTTTATTTTGATGCAGGGCTCGTATCTAAGATCAGGGAATGTTGAATGCGTTGCTAATTAAGTGAGTCAGCGACAAACGCAATGTCAGAGCCGCAAAGGAGCGCGGCAAAGCTTCCCACTCACTTGGCGTCGAAGGGGCTGGCGCCGCCGCGCACCACGTGGGTGCTCTCCCGGCCCACCAGGAAGCGCACACGCTCGTAGAAGCTCTGCGCCTTGCCCTGGTTGCCCGACGACAGCTGCGTCTCCTGGATGATGTCCAGTGGATCCGGCGAGCCCACGCACAGTGACGTGCTGTGACACGTCGCCTGGAGACAGCAGTCTGGATCCATGCAGTCCACCAGGC
This sequence comes from Syngnathus typhle, assembly GCF_033458585.1. Taxonomy (NCBI): domain Eukaryota; kingdom Metazoa; phylum Chordata; class Actinopteri; order Syngnathiformes; family Syngnathidae; genus Syngnathus; species Syngnathus typhle. The sequence goes on from NC_083743.1 coordinate 1,377,880, forward strand.
CGTCTGGCAAGGTCACGACAACCATGAGTAAAAAACTTTTTGTGTGTCTGAGCAATTCACTCCTGTTTTAAATCTGTCACATGGGCCGCAACAGGAGAGCCCGCAATGAGCTGCGCGGCGCAGGAAATCACGTCCCGGCCGAGGAGTGTGTGCCCGTTAGCGCTCGGGGCTGCTTAGAGTGGCGCCGCTCAAACCGGGGGTCCACCGGTCGTGACTCGGATCATCGCGGAATCATTTGGAAGGAATTATTAGCGGTAACATTGAATCCATGGTAGATTGATGCGGGAATAGCAAAATGTTCCTTGCCTTCCTGGACACAAAAAGCCAGCGAACCCCCTACTTTAGCTCATCTTAAATTGTCCGCGCCTTACCGCCATCGTTGTCCTTGACATCACCGCAGGACGTCTCCATGGAGGTGTCGCAGCCGCTGCCTCTCCAGCCCAGCTGGCATACGCAGTACCAGCCGCCGTTACCCAGCGTGCACCTGCCGTTGCCGTTGCACAAACCGGGACAGCCCTCTGCAAAGACAGTGTACGTTTTTTTTCCCCCCCACCAAAAAATTAATCCTGTAGGATGAGTTCCCTTTGTGGCTTTCCACTTTTCGAAATACGACCACACGACAATCTACTGCAATTTTTTGTGCAGACACAGGTGATCCCGGGAAGCCCAGTTTGACTACCGATGAGTTAGCATTTCTATTCATGTTCCCGGCCCTTCCGGATGTTGACGCGCGCGCGCGCACACACAAACACACACTCTCCTCCGTTTTGGGATTGTTCCGTGGCGAGTGCCTGGAGGGGCAAATGTAATGACCCTCCGCTTCAAGTTGATCAATGCGATACACCTTCAGCCAAGCCGCTAATATCCCTTTGCCGTGCCGCCCAATCCTCGCAGTCGATGCCGGAGTAATTACCCGCCTTCACGCAGCATAATGACACACTCACACTCTACTTACTATCATGTTCAAACACACACACTCGCCCACACACACACGATGGACTGCTATTGAAGCCCACCGTATGTCATTATTTACTCATGTCGTTAACGTGGGCTGATAATAAATCAAAAGATCCCGTTCGCATCTCACATCTGTTCCTAATATTTTGGCACGGACCCTCGTCTTTAAGTTGTGCTGACGGGGTGATCAATCAAACACCTGATCCTGTAAACTGGATCAAGTAGATTAAAATGAAATCCATTAAAACGGCATCTTCAAATTTAATGTAGAGTACATTCATTTGGATTTAACAATTTTGAATGCTGTTAAAAAAGAAAAAAATGGATTATGTGTGTGTTCCACCATTGAGAGGAGCCAAAGGCAACAGAAACGCCAGCAGGGAGAACAAGCCAGTGTGTGGGGGTTGTTTTGTTGAGCTAGAAAGCGGGATGCTAACCACGAGGATGTTTATTCAGGAGCATCTCCCCGCAAATGTCTGGTTTGCCGATTATCTGCTCACGAGCGATCGCGATGGTCCCGCGCCAGATATCAAACACGACCGTCTGTCACGCTCTGCGTTGTTCGGAAGGTGCCTTGATAACCGCCGTGCTGAGCTGACCCATTTTGTCAAGCGCGGGGAGCAGCCGAGTTGACGTTTCCTCTTTGAGCTTACATCAAATGGTGGGAAAACGTGCGGGGAGAAATGTGAAAGGGGGTATTTAAGATTTAACTAAAAATAAGTCTTTCCGCCCAATAGGTAGAGCGCTTTTGTATTGAATGCCATTAATGCACTTTCCGAGTGAGTGTCTACGTGCCATTGTTCTGCATGTTTGATAATCAAATACGGCAAAGCTTTTAACCACGTCGTCCGTCCCGCCGAGAAAATCAATTGCGCTTTGGCATTCACTGATTTAAAAAGGCCTCTGCTAAACGATGACGGGCTCCTCAAAAATCAATTTCAATAAAAGGCAGAATAGATAATGTGCTGCGGTCAGAACAAAACAAAAGACAATACGATTTTCTCTTAATTTCCCTGAAGAAAGGTGGCGGCTGCTGGAGGCTACTACTGTTAGAAAATGTCATCATCTATCCTAGACACCAAGATTTCATAAAGTGATATGTTAGAAGCCCTAGGAAGTTGCAGAGAAATGAGATGAGCCCATAGGACGCAGGTGTGAGCTTGTCAACAAAAATGCTAACGTGCTAATGTGAAGTTGTGCTCCTAGCGAGTGCGAGCAAACTTAACAAAAACTCCAACGTGCCAATGTGAAGTTGTGCTACTAGAGAGAAGGCTAGCTGCTTAATCGGCACCGCGAACCACGCCCCCGACCTTTCGACTCGCGGGAAAAGCTTGTACAACACGAGCGAGTGGGTGTGAAGGTGCTAAGTGGAGATGATGACGTGACAAAAGGTGCTTCATGGCGTCGGTCGGCGGGCATTGTTTGTCGGCGCGTTTGCCGCAAAGTTGATGGCAGTCACACAAACGATGATGGACGAAGGAGGACGTGGAAAAGAAAAAAGGAGGAATGCCGTACCTTTCACTACCCTATCCAGATAGTGAGCTTGGGAGATAAAAGACAAGGACAATAGAGTAAGGGAAGGCAGAGTGTTAGTGTGCCACAAAACCAAAAGAAAGCATGCATCGCAAGCAAAAGCGACAAACAACAGCCAACGCGGGGGATGAAAAGGAGCCGTGCGGAATCCCGTCGGACGCCGCCCGCCTCTCTCGCGGGAGCGCTTTCAAAAGACCGATCGATGCGCTCGGGGACCTTTTCATCTTCAAACGCACTTTGGCAGACGGAGGGGTCGAAACGAGACGCCTTGATTGTGACAAGTGATTTCAAATGGTGAGCTTTGGCTTCTTAATGGCCGCCGCCGAGGGATATTCTGTTCGGGACTTCAAAAGGCTCCATCAATAATTAAACATTTACAGACCAGGCTCAAAAACGACAAGGTCTGAGGAAAGGTTCTCCGTTCGTGCACTGTGACTGGCTGAATGTCGTCGCGTCAGTTTGACACGTTCGACCATAACGAATTTTCATGGGTCAGTCTGACCGACCGGATGTTAACTGTCTATAGGTCAAAGTGACCCGCTGCTTGCTGAATCGTAAAAATGTCAACAGATCAATGTAAGGCGCTTTCTGTTCTCGGTATCACTTTCTAATCAGCTTTGAGTTTACCTAAACTAAAAGGCACGCTTCTTCCCAAGTGGCAACGCGGAGCAAACAAGGAAAAGAGAAAAAACGCCAACAAGCTTCTCGAATCGACTCTTGCAATCGAAAGGTTAGCAGTCCTCACTTGGCGGGGCTCCCCCGGAGGGATCACAAAGTCGCCCAAACAAACAGAACTTGCTCCGGTAAAGTTAGAGCGCGCGCCGCTCAACGTTTTCAACAGCAGTAAAGATTGGAGTTGACATCACGATGAAGTCGAAGTTTTGGCTCCGTCCACTCATAATCCTAAACAAACTTAAATTTGTCAAAAATTCTTTGCGGAGGCCCGAGCTCCGAGTCGAGCGGCGCGGATTTTGACAGCGCGCCCTCCGGATAGCCCGACGCTCTTGACGCCGAGCGGCTCTGACAGGCCTGACATTAAATAGCGGCGCGCTAACGAAATGGAAAGGCACCTGTGCCCAGCTGAGCTCCAGTCACCCTTCAACAGCTGTCAATCCTCACAGCGTCCATCATCATCAAACACACAAAATAATTGAAAAATTGCTGCGAGTCAGGCGCAAACGCATGACTCAAAGACAAATAAAACAAATGCAATTCGAAACACAGCTCCGACGGATCCACGGGCCTCATCCGGCAAATAAGCGGCAAATCTCTCTCCTATTAGAGGGCCTCGTCACAAAGACGCCGCACTCCAGTGTAGCGTTTTGTTTAAAATTCCTTGATGACGCCCTAAGTGCAGTTTGAAAAGGGCTTAAGGAGAGCAATTTGAGTCAAGAAGTGGCAGCAAGAAAAGAAAGTGCCCCAGCACGCAGGATTGTTTTTGGGTCGTCGCTCGCCGCGTATGCTCAAATGTTACAATAAATGGGCGGTACAGTGCAGTGAGAGAAGAAACGACAGCAATCTCGTTCAGGCAGAACAACAACAAAATAAGAGTGAGCTTTCCCAGAAAGCCGTTGCTATTCGGACAAAACAAGCAGTGCCAAGGAGAGCAAACACACAGTGAGAGGCGGATCGGGCGGGCGGAAATGAGGAGCAAAGAGGAAGAGGATGAGTCAACTCAAAGGACACCTTAGCACATTCCCACATTAAAATGCATGAAGGCAAGCCTCGGATCCTTGAGTAAACCCGTTCATGCTTTACCGAGTTGCACAAATTCAATTAAGCATGCTTTCCGAGCCTCCCTCCCACCCGCCACTTCCCTCACTCTAACCCCCCCCTTTTTGAAACCCGGCCTACCGATTGTGCAGTGTTCTCCGTTCCAGCCGGGACTGCATTCGCACTTGCCGTCCTTGCAGGTGCCGTGCTCGTTGCAGCGCGGGTGACACGCCCTCTGCTCGCATCCGGCGCCCATCCAGCCTTCGTCGCAGCGACAGGTGCCCGAGGCGCAAACCCCGTGGCCGCCGCAGTCGGCTGCGCAAATCTCTGTGGGAAGCAAAAGTGGACAGGGGGGGGAGTCAAAGAAAAGACAAATCCAGGAGTCATTGTGGAGGAAGGGCAGCCACGCTTCATTAGCTCGTCTCACGGACGTTGAAAAGGATTCAGCCGCATTTTCACACAAAACAAATCTAATAAGACCCACAGAAGCAGACGCGGTCTTAGACTTCATTCTGCCTTTTTTTTTGTTTTGCGTTACACTTGTATGCGTGTTTAAAAAAAAGAAAAAAAAGTCGCACCACGATGCCGTGTGATAACGAGCCGCGGCACTGGCGCCCAATCAGCTCGACATATACACAAAATGATACATATTGAGAATACCCGAAGGTGCCCAGGGGGACCGTGAACATCTTGCACTAGCTCGTTAGCACATATGGTAAAAAGAGCAGCAACCTCCGCATCGACTCCGGGGGTCTCGCTCGCTGCACAAATTGAAACGATGATGTTCATTTGACGGTGTGGAAAAAAAAAAGCTGGTTTGTACTTTGCAAAGCGTTAACGCGACGTGAGCTGCACAAGACGAGCGGCGCTAGGGCCATGCGTTAATTTATTGAGAAGCGTCCAGCCGCCCTTCGCGGGGAACACATCATAAAAAAGTTAACCCTAACCCCCCCCCCCCCAAGGAAAAAAAAACCTAGCTCCGCCAGTGGTTACATCTTGCTAGCTTTTCCAATTATATTGTAAACGCAAACGGACTTAAGACTGCGCCAAAGCCACACGGCGACTTTGCGACGATCGAATTTATGGCAGACTGTTTGACGACCTGTATGACAGCGAGCTTAGTATTACGTGGCATTACGGGAACACTTGACAATAAACAGGCCAAAGCGGGATAAAGCGCAAACTCATCATCATTTGCAGAGCCCGCCTTCGACAAAATACCCCCACCCCCTCCCCCGGATTACTACTTTAAGGCACCGCTTGGAATATCCAAGGAGACACACAGATTGTCATCTCAGGGAAAACAAATTGCTGTCTGAGCGGAAGCAATCGAAGGCCCGTGTCGTTATTATCAGCGCATCGGAGCCAGGGCTTTAATCCATCGGGGAATCAACGCGGGGAAAATTACTTTGCTACAAAATGAAAAGCTAGCTTTCTCCCTAACGTTTGAAAATCAAACAGCACCGCGGAGGTATAACACAGGCGAGGTGTTTTCCATCCATCGGGAAGTTCAAAAGAACCAAAATAAAAAAAAATCCTTTGACATCTTACTTCTATGAAAGTTGTTTTCTTTTCAGCAAACTAGCTATTATGCGAAAAATATATAAATCCGACGAAAAACGAGAGCGTTAATGTGAGGTGCCGTAGACGTCAAGGTTGTTGATCGAGGAATTAAAAAACGGCTCTGCTATTATGAAATCTTCCTTCCTTGATGCCGAGTGTCACAAACGTTTTTTTCAGGGTGGCGAAAACCGTTTCCGCTTGGCCGTCAAGGTATGATTTAGCGCTGCTAATTAAGACCGATGCCGTTTTATTAACCAAGCAAAGCTTTCGGCTAATTGCTCAGTTCCGAAGGCTCATTTATACCTGAATGAGTTTTTGAATGACGACCGGCGCCGTTTCTGCCGTACTCACCTGTGGAGCAGTCGTGGCCCGTCCAGTTGGCGTCGCAGCTGCACGTGCCAGCGTCGGCCAGGAAGGCGCCATGTCCGGAGCACTGGTCCATGCACGAGGCCCTGGGGCTGTCGCAGCCTCGCCCGCCCCAGCCCACAAAGCAGTGGCACTCACCCTGGACGCACACGCCTCGGCCGGAACATGTAGGGTCCAGGCAGTCCACTGAAAAGAAAGTTCAGCTTTCACCGTTCGAGGCAGACAGAAAATGTCTACACACCCCAGTTTAAATGTAGTTTTGAAGTAAGTACCGTACAAAAAAACAATGGAGATTATGTGATTGCACAAGTGTGCACACCCTCTGTGGCTGTGTTAAAAAAATACCAAATCATGTGGGAGCACAAGTGTGCACACCCTTTCATGACTGAGTGTGTATGTATGTGGCTGTGTTAAAAAAATAATCAAAACATGTGGTTGCACAAGTGTGCACACCCTTTCATGACTGTTAAAACACCCCCCCGCCAATGTTTAACACGTCTCTGATGAACAATTCCCACAACGCCAGCACAAAACCACATGAGCACGGCGTCCCTTCAGTTCAATCCCATTATGAGGCTGACTTTGTCCAGTCGAACAATATCTGAATGTCGCATACAGATGGCAAACGGACAAACACCACGCCTGCATTGCCCCCATTTAGAATGACATTAAGTGGACATAGAGGCCACCGTAGTAGGACAAACAACATCTCGCTTCTTGCCAGATGGTTTGTGCGCCAGGTGCGAGGATCGGAGGACTAAACTGACAAGGAACTCTCCTGGCAATTAATCATGGGCGGCTGAAGGTCGCGGCGAAGAAAGGTAAAAATGTTAAAGGGCGCTGTGGCCCGCATTCCCCGCTGCCACTAACCGCTGACACGCCAACCCCAAATAGAATGGGGGGCCTATGGATGACGCGCACCCCCATTTATCAAACCCCCCGTGCCATTTTTCATCTTGAAATGAGAGCCTTCAAGAGCTGACAAACACAATGGCCGCCTCACTCTTATCTGCTCGGGCCGCATCCGCCGCCGAGCTCCCGCCGGATTCACATCAGACGCGGTGTTCGACTTCCAGCACAATACGCGGACTGTTTTGTTATTAATGCGTCGCCTTATAGTCATGGCTTATAGGCTGTCAGTCACGGCTGCTGCGGGGGAGGACTGCAACGCTCAGCCGTGCTCATTGACAATTCGGTTTCTTCAGCACTATTACGCTTCACAGTGTCCACTTGTCCGGAGTACTGATTTTCTTGGGGCGCAGTCTCGCCTTGGATAATACGTGTGTCATGGGAGACAATAATCTGAGTAATAGAAAAGACCCCTAATTTAAGAAAATAAAAAAAAAAAGTCTGGTATATGCAACTTTTTTGTCAAAAAAAGTAATTTTCCAACAAACCGCGACCTTCTAGTTTTGGGTTTGTGTAGCATAAAATATTACAATATTATATTCAATATATTATAATAATAATAATGTGTCAAATAAATCACTTGGGTACATTTTGTGTAAATAAAACGAAAACAATAATTGTCTTCCAAGGCCTTAGCTGCCCATGAAGGTGCCGGATGTAAAATACACAAAGCACAAACTTGGTCTGCTTTCTCACAACTTTTGCAAACGACTCAAATCCACACTGCTTGCTTTGCTACCTTCCTCGCAGTTCTCCCCTTTGTAGCCCGGGTTGCAGATGCAGGTCCCCACGATGCAGGTGCCGTGGTGACTGCACGTGACGTCCACGCACTGGTTGGTGGGCACGTCACACTCGGAGCCCTTCCAGCCGCTGTAACACATGCAGCGGCCTTTCAGGTACTGGCCGTTGCCGCTGCACAGCACCGGACAAGCGGCTGCCGAGAGGAAGAGAGCAGACAGTCCATTAGGACACGTTAGCGTCAAACCGTGTCTCGCGGCATTTTAGCATCTGAATTCCCGCTGCGGACTAGTAATTAAACGGGCCGACTGACCTCGGCCGCAATCGGGGCCTTTGAATCCAAGGAAGCAGTGGCACGTTCCGGCCACGCAGTCGCCGTTCCCGAAGCAGCTGCTTGGACAGTCGTCGACGGAATCTGAAGCGGGGCAAAGACAAAAAACGCAATCAAGGAGGTCTTTTTCGCCGGTAATGGTAGCGCAACAGTCCTCCCCCTCGTTGTCTCGTACTTAATTGTCATCCGAGCCGCTAATGACGGTGACGAGGCTGACTTCTTGCGGAATGAACAGTTTTCACGGGGGCTGTTTTTCCTGCAATTTGCTTTCCTGGCGTGAAAACGTACTCGACGGAAAGCTTGCGGAGTTAATGAAGTCTCCGGAAAAATGCGAAAGCAACACATTTGAGGGGAATGCGTTCCAGCTATCGTCAACAAACTCGAGGAATGTTGCTAATGGCTACGCCGCTACGGTGCTTTAGTTTTGGAGTGGCGGAAAAACAATGCCGTTGAGAGATGCTCGTGGCAATCTTCGAAGCAAATAGCAAATTGATTAAACGTTACCTCAATTTCTTTTAGTGTATTTTTAGTTACTAATCAAACATAATTATAAAGAAATAAATGTTAACATACGTAAGGTTAGGCAACAGGTGGATTTTTTTATTTTATTTAAATGTTATAGCCATAAATGACAATTCATGGAAAAATCCATATTGCGCAAGCTAATAAAAGGGAATAAAAATATCTCGAAAATATGGCAGAAAAAAAGTAAAGACTTTTTTAAAAATCAGTGTCGAAAATATATTTATAGACACAAAGGCATCTCTGGTTAAAACTGGCTTTTCATCAGGGTTAATAAAATAAATAAAGGACAGATAATTAATTTATTATGCTGTTTTCTTTGATTTTATTGACTATGTATGATACGTACTCGGCGTCTGTGATTTTCATCAAATGTGATAGATATGCAAGCAAAAAATCCCAGAGATGAATGGGCATTCAGGATGACAATGTTTTCTAGTCAACAATAAATAATTCTGTTACACCAAAGCATCTCTTGAAGCGTGTGCCATGTTGTATTAATTTAACACAAACAATGCAAATGGACATTTGGACAAATGCCTGAAGCGTTTTTTTTTTTAGGACATCGATCAAGCGATGATGCACTTACATCAACTTAATTGTCAAAGTAATGAAGACGACTGAACGACGAGGCGGCGCCGAGATTTGAGACGAAAAATCTCCTTATCTCGCTCCTGGGCGAATCTTTTTGGCGAACAAAAGAACCTCTTGTGCTATCACAAAGAGCTCCGAAAAACCGAGCTCGGGATTGCGCTTCCCTTTCTTCGAGAGAGTCAATCACGGGAGAAGATGCGCTGCGGGCTTGTCTGGGCCTGACCTATAGATCACAAGAGCATGGGAGGACTTTCTCGCGGCGCTCCATCACTGTGGAGAACTCCGACGGCAAGAACATCATTTTAGTGGGAGGCTCGGCTTTCTTTAGCTGCCAGCGAGTGTGTGTAAAATGACAGTAGGAAAATGAGGTGTGGGATGCGAGGCACGCACGCCGTACCAAATGTCTCTCAAGGGTGCAATTATGCAGGCGAGCTGCTTGGCTCCGACGTGAAACTACAAAAAGATACACAATATGGATGAAAACTATTGCGACACACCCTTTTTATCACTCAATCGGGGGGGTCGGGCTGAGTCAGGGGATCTGCGCAGTGCTCGTAAAAATGCACCGATACTCCACAGGCGATGCCACTTTACCAATTAAAATCAGCGTATCCCAAAACTTTTGTCCGCCATGAAATATAAACCTGCCGGCACATGCCATCTATTCTCATACGTTAATTCGAAGCCGTCGCTGTCACGTTTAATTGAGCGGCCATGAACTTCCGCCGAATTCACATCAGCACGCCACGCGTTATTCCTGCCCTGTGTTCTCCCCCGGCGAGCGGCCATGAATATCTCTTAGCCGCACGCTCCGAATCGGCCCGACGCATAAATCAGCGATTCAAGCAGGGGGCCTTCATTGAAATTCATTACCCCGCCCGCGTATCGGGAGAAGCTAACTATTGTGCCAGTTCCGCAGTCCGGCGTGTGAGTTTAATCAGCGCCTTTTCCTTGGATGCCGGGCACATCTGAGTGATGACGAAGCACCGCCACCAGAACCCCTCCTCCTTCCCCCCCAAGCGTGCACTGGGATCCGTGTCAGGCGGCAGGGAACCGGGACAAATGGCTTCACGCTCAAGAGAGCTGTGATTCACAACAGTCACCGGGACACGTTTTGGCACGGCCACGGAGCCGCGAGTGACGAGGGCAACCTACATTATTAAGGACAGGGACCCCTGGCCTACTTAGAACCTGAGGCGCATCCGTATGTTACGTTGAAAGAAACTCTTAGGGCGCACCACCGAAGAAAATTATTCTATTGAAATCCGAATGAGTTTATCTCAGTGGGAGATCTGGGCCCGCTTAATTGAACACACATTTATTATCCGGTTGTACGAATGGCAACAGGTGACTTCTTTTGACATTGAATTATGATTCTGGAACTAGTTTATCTTTCTCTGTTAGCTTAGCATGTTAGCATTCAGTCTTTTCTCATCAGAAGGAATACATTAGCATGTTTGCTACTCAGGTTGCTATCTTGCTATGCTCGCAGAACGCGTCACTATTTGTCTTCTTTTGAGGAAGACATTGGCATGATGCTATTTCAGATGAACGTTTGCAATCATCAAACACGTTTGCTTATGGAATCAATCTGCGGCTAAAGGACAAGGCCGCTTCCACTCCATGTCGCTCGACCTGAATGGCGTACGGAGAAATTGGAATATGTGTAAAACTCAAAGGCAGACAATATAGGAGCTGAGAGTGCCGCTTCTTTTTGATCTCCCACATTCCTCTACCTGAGCGCCCCCGTTTGAAGGTCAACTCCGAGCCTCTGCGGCTCAGCCAGTTGGTGGGATTCAATTTCTGCTGAAGGGCACTTAAGCGGTGACCCATTTTCCAAAAGAGGCCCTCCTGTGGGCACAAGAGCTCCGATGCAAACCAACCAAGAGAGGCGCAACTCTGAGTAATCTCGCCCAACCCACTAACAGCCCCCCCCCGCCTCGGCCCCCCCTCTCGCCCAATTCGCCACGCTGTCGGGCCTTTTTCGGCTCAAGCCTTCCCCGCTCGGCGACGGCGGGGAACCTTCATGCACTCCTGTCGAGAAGAAATAACCAAAGTAAACACGCCGGCCTGACTTGCCCCGTGAGTCATATCATAGCATAAATATTGAATTGCAGCTGCTGTTGGCACAGCGGGTGGGCGCATGGGGGGGGTTGAATGTGGACAGAACTACATCGATCCTGTTCTGGCTAAGGCCCCTGTCGCAGCGACCCAGGAGCTTTTAATTAAAAAGCATGTGAGGAGAGTTCCCAGCTGCCACGGTTGTGAAAGCTGACACCTCCTAAGTCCCCTCCTCACCTAGCGCAAAGTGCTAACAAAGAGGTATCACACAAGTTGAAATTGGAGCAAATTGAAGAGAGAGTAGGAGTATACACTCAAAACTCAATTGGCTGGACCCCCTGATTGGCTCATGAGACACTCGCGCTAATGAGGATATTACGATCCCTAAATGACCTCCTCGGGGGGGCATGTCCTGATTTTGTACTTTTTGCCAGACTGAACTTGTGACACATGCAGTTTCTTCTTCTTTGGAAATGTGTCGAAAGATGCAAATGACTTAATAAACTGCGTGTCAAGTTCTGCTTTGCATTTTGGCTTTGACAGGGGAGCGTTTGAAAACGGAAAATCTCGTGGGCGGACAAACTTGGAGTCGGGGGGCACCATTCCGGTAATTAGCCAAATTGGGAAAGGTCAATTCAGAACAGCCGGCTAAGAGAAGAAAGGATTAACTTGCTTGTAAAATCTCATACTAAAGGGGTGAGCAAGCACGGCAGAGACATAACTCCACTGAGGAATAGTTAAGCAAGAATATCTGAGGAAAATCGGACTTGGCTGTCCGAGGGTGCTCACCGATGGCAGTGGTGAGAAAAGAGACCGTTTCCACGTCCTTGCCGTCGTTGTAGACTGCCAGGTGCCAGATGCCGGACTCCATGTACTGGATGAAGCCCGTGTCGTGTGTTGCGACGGGCGCCAGGCTCCGCTGCAGGGCGGCGGGCCCTTCCAGGCCCGGGGGGCCGCGGACCAGGAGTCGCCGGCCGTCCAGCAGCTCCACAAAGTCAAACTGCGGACCAGACGGGAGAACGTGAGCAAAGGCGGGATTAAGAAGAGCGACACGTGAGACGCGAGCACTCATTTGCTCTGCATGAATAAGTTATCCTTCCACAGCCATAGCGGAATTAGCATTAACATAGTCAGTAGCTACTGGCTAGCTAGTGATCAGTTAGCCTGAGCTTATTTTCAAACGGCTAAATCGAAATAGGAGAAGACAACCTGATCCAATAAACGGACAGAAACTAGCGGCGCTAACGACACAATTTGGCGATAACAAGGCTGCGTCATCAACTTGGCTCCGAAGCTGTCAATTTTCCATAAAAAGCGGCCGAGATTGTTTGCTTTAATGGAAAGTCGGGGGAAGTAATTAAGTGAGTTTGCCAAATAACATCTACCAGCAGTCGCTTCATCATATCAGCGGAGACTCCATGAATAACAATGAGGCCACATTTCACTTTCATCGCCACTCTGATCAGCTACAGGTAAGAAAGCGCCACTCTCCGCACAGCACCAGGCTGAAAAAAAAACAACTAAATGACATCGGATGGTAATTTCCGGCAAAATTGGACTTGGGGAAAAAGCAAAACGACAGTTGTGCTAAGAGAATGAAATCTAGAGTGCGGGCTAGGCGGCCAGATATGATTCATAACGAGCTATATCTGCGGGAAATTAGAGCAAAAGGAAAATCCTTGCTCCGGCCGCACCCCGCGAGGCTCCGTTTCCTTTGACGTGATTCATCGACGACACGCCACTGCAGAGAAATTTATTGTAAATCCTCAACGTCGTAACAAAGGAAGGTGATTCATAACATGAGAGAAAGGCTTATGAATTGATTCCACGCGGGAACTAACAATATAGCCATTTATATTCTGCCGCAGAGCAGAAATGTGGAAAATTGCTCATTCCGTGTCGACATTATTGTAAACACAAAGCCCTTCTTTTTATCAATATAAACAAAAGTAGAACTGTTTGACGACAGAAATGGATTCCTGCCAGATGTGGGGGGGGGTCAAGTCGATTTTCTGTAAGTTGTAGGTAAACCTCACTGCTCAAACATACTAACTAAACTTTAGCCGGGTAAATCCTCGCCAGTTCAAACAGCGACTCCCACCTGCGTGTGAGACGGGGCCAGGCCCCGCCTCCCGTAGACCCCGACTAAGGCGTCCTTGCTGAGTGACACGTTGAACTTCATGTACATGGGGTGGTCCACGAAGATCTGCGAGCGCCAGAAGACGCCGGGCGGGATCTGCTGCGCGACCTTGCGGCCCACGTCGATCTCGCCCATGTCCACGTAGCCGTCGTCGGGAAACAAGCCGTCCGATTTGCCTGAGAAAGAGATGGCGGCAAAAATTATCAGCAAGGACTGGGTGTGACCGTTCCTGTCGTTCCTCAAAAAGAGGAGCGAGAAAGAAAATGCAGGTAGGTTGCTTTAATGAGTTCACCGCTTGACGCGTGAAATTCTATCAAACACGTACTTGCCCCTCGTTGCTTTGTAATTTAAACCTCTCCATTTTTTTGTCGCATCGAAGTAATGGCACGTCTGGGGGAAACTGAATTAAAAAGGTCGAACATATGGCTGCACAAATGCTACGAGAGGAAAAAAAAAAAAAGAAAAGAAAAAACAGTCGTACAGTTGTAATTGAAACTATAGTAATAAAGAGAGATGTAATTCTATTTGCGGAGGATCTGGAAAGCTCCACACAGCCGAAAAGGTGGAAAGCTCCATATGCTGCTTCTTGCACCTGATGGCGGACCGGGTGGAAGTGACAACATCTGTTAGTCCCGCGCTGACGGGCGACCCATAGCAACACGAGTTTAACGGCTTGAAAAAGCCGCTGACATTTTGCTTGAAATAGTTTTCGTAATTATCTCAACCACATTGTGTGTATAAAATGCGGCGGATAAATAAAGTTTGCTGACTTTCCGTGTGCTATGATTGGGCGGTTTACGCGTCAGTCACCAGCAAGCCAATTAGCTGATTTGGCTGAATGCCATGTCAATGTCGCGCCAGTGCTGCGGCGGCAAAACAAGACAAGGGACGTTAGCGCTAACGGCGGCCCAGAATGAGACGTCTTGCAAAAAACATCGATTTGCCATCCTCGGACCTTTTCCTCGTTGGCTCAACCATGCGTGTATTGAACGAAAAAAAAAAAAGCGTGGGATGCATTTGTATGCTAATGAGCCCGTGGTGTACCTTTTGCGGCCTGCCAGTGGCAAATGGCACGGCTACATTTTGGCCCATTTGCCGTGGAAGCGAGCAAAGTTTTGCTGGAGCCGAGCCGTCGCTACCGCGGGGCCAGCACATGCTTTCGTCGGCTGCCAGGCACGGCTGTCCCCATCACATCCGTTCTGAGGGGTGAGCGAGTGGCTAATCCCCCCCATTTTGTCCCTTCAGGAACAAACAAGACTTGCCCACTGACAAGCACTTTGATGGGATTACAATGCAGATCTGGTCGCACGCCACCGAGGCCCGAGTAGCACAAAAACAACCGGCGATTGGCCACAAATGTCACTGGCAATCTTCGGTTCCCTCCGACAAAACTTTGCGGCTGAGCCGCCGCGATAAAGCGTCCGCAACTTACCGTCGCCTCTGCGATCGGGCGTCTCCGAGCCCAGCGGCCTCAAGCTCAGGTCGGTGGGGAACGGAACGCCGCTTGTGTTGTCGTCCGTTACGTGGTACATCTGTCGCTGCGTGGGCTTCAGGTGCCAGTTCAGTCCCAAAAGGTGCATGGCTACAAAGGACAAACAAGTGGAATTGAAATTTCGCCCAATATAAGCGGGACCAAAGATAGTTTAGAAACGCTGCTGCTAGTAAGTTTGTGTGTGAAAGGCTCAAGCCGACGAAAAGCAAAAGCTACAAAGCTGAAAGATGGTCGGTTTAATGGTTAATGGCAAATTCCGCCGAGCTTGCGCATTCGGGTGGTGTGTTGACCCCGAGCGACATCTGCCTGACGACCACCGTGCTGCCTTGTGATCCCTCCGAGCCGATTGCCCTGCCCCCACACATCCTCAATGACAAGACTGAACCGCCCCCCCCCCCCCCCCCCAAAAAAAAACAGCTCGCAGACACGGAGGATATTCCAATGGCAACTCGGCGGATGAAGCATGCTGATATTTTACAAAAAAAAAAAAAAAGACCTACAATGGTGGTGGCGGAGGCGGGAGGGATGGTGACAGATCACCAATACCAGAATGGACAAGATGAGCTTAGCCAGGCAAAAAGAAAACGGACGGAATTCTACAATCAGCAGAAAAAAGGCCCGGCGACTCAATAGGGCCATTTCTTTTCTTTGCGTAAATAAGCAGGCAATCCATTGATACATTTTAAAATCCATTAGACCTCCCTTCCTACTTCAGTTCAGCTGATTTGAAATTCAGCCGAGCACCTGTCGTTGCTTGTCAAGGTGGGCAAAAGATTTTCATAGTTTGATCTTTTGTGTACTTTCTTCTGGCTTGAAAGACCGCCTTACATAAACGTTGCAACAACAAAAAAACTTTACATCATATACGCGTTGGTTGTCATCCTCATTTGATGTGTTTGACGCACGGCAAAGCGGATTCACGTCTTCCTGTGATTTCCATCTCAGGCAGAATCAAAGAACAAGTGGCGTACAAACGCACTTGAGCTGAATTGAACGGCAAAGTCCGAGTGGCTCTGAATACACATGTACACGGCTTCCAATAAACGGCAAACCTCGCCTTTGCGCTTCCCTCTCCGAGAAGTTCTCTCGACGAGGCATTGATCTATGTCCGCAATGACAAGCGGTGAACAAACCCAGCGCTGGGCTTTTTGTTTGTTTGTCATTGCCAAAGCTGCCGAGAGCCTCTCCTCTTTGATTTGTGCTTTCACGGCCAGAGAGGGACAAAGTTGGATGGGGGAAACGCACTTTCACAAAGTCACCAGGCGGGACGTGTCGACGCGAGTGTCCTGGTAATGCGTCTTTGCTGGGTTTCATTCTTCATCCCGTCCGTCCCCAAGGCCTCGGATGGCAAACGAGCGCTCCAGTCGTTAAAGATTTACGCCAAGGTATCTATCTGTCACAAGACGCCCTATTTTGTTGTCTTTTTTTTTATTTTTTTTCTCGCAATGACACTCGGAGGGTTTTGTAGGACTAACTAGACACTTCTAATGAGACAGCCCAGCGACGGAGACAAGCCGCGCTTCTCGACAAGGTGATGACCTGTCAAGAGTTTTTCCCCGGCGCAAGTTGTGGCCCGCTTTCACTTACATCTTGGCAGAAAAGTCGGGTCACGCCGGGAGCCAATTAGAGGACATGCAAGCGAAAAACTCTGATGTGAGTCGGCCGGCCGAGCTCCTCTGAGGCGACGGACGCATTTCTGCTCATGTCGACGATTTTTAATCATCAAAGAGACATCTGAACTCGCCATTGGATTTTAACTCATCGGCCGCTGTGGATGTTTAAATCGAACGTAACGCGCGATTAGCATCTTTGACTGATCAGGCCGTGACTGGCGCGTGATTGTGTTTGGCGAGGAAAGCAAGTCTCAGGTCACAATGCGTGGCAAGGCATAATTGGCCTAATTAGACATCTCGCCTCCAACTCTCCCAATTACAAGCCGGCGCAATTAATTGCACTCCAAATCAAAAGCATTTTCTCATCAGGCATTTAATTAAACACCACCGCTGATTGGGCCCAACCTCGCTCTCATTGTGTTTTGATGCACTCAGAGATTTTTTTTTTTTTGGTATAATTACACAGCGTGATGAAACAGGGCTTTGGGCCAGGACCCCCCCAAATCCACTTTCATTCTCCTTAAATCCCTCATCTTTATCTTTAATCACCACCGGCCCCACAACGCAGCTAATAATCTTTTGACAAAATAATGAATTTTTCAATAAAATGGATTACAATTAATGCAGATTTTTAGTGCGCCCCATCCTCGGAGGGGAAGGAAGAGCCGGAAATTGATTGCCTTCCCTGATTGTCATGGCATAATATCTATTCCAAATGAAAAATTAATTTGTCTGGCTGAAATACCAGAGTGTCCACAGTATCAGGTGCGCCGGGTAATTAGAGGAGAGCAAAACTTTTGTTATTCTGGACCAATTGAGTCCAAATTCCGGGGCTCGCTCTTTGACCAACCGCAATTACCCCAAATTAATTTGTGTGTCTGTCACCTAAATTACTGCAGACACTTGATTATCAAAATGTTTGGTGGGCCGGGTTGACCAAATTTTGCCCCCCCACACACACACACCTTTTGGCGTTTCTGTCTTCAGAGCAAATTAAATATAGATCATAGAGATAAATGATAGCGTGTATTACCCGTGTGTAATTCACTTAGGTGCTGGCCAAACGGGGAAGAGCTGATTTAATAGCACAAAGATAGCCTTTAGCCAGCTGGGGCCACCGCGCAGGTTGGGGTGAATTTTATTAACAAAAAAAAAAGAAAGAAAAAGAGCAAGTCTTTTCTTATCTGACCAGCAGACATCAGCAAGAATGATGTCTCTCAAGTGCCCATGTTATTACGGCCAAGGTGAGCAATTTTTTTTTTTTTAAATAGACGGCGACGTACCGATGAAGTAGGCCAGCAAGAAGAGCAGCGTGACGGACAGCAGGATGGCGCTGAGGGCGGCGCATTTCCAGTTGCAGTGCTTGTAGGGCTTCTTCAGGCTGAAGGCAGGACGGGAAAAGGTGCTGCGGGGGAGGGGCCGCGGGGGCGGCGAGTACACCGTGCTGGAGGTCAGCGGGTACCCCGGCGACGTGGTGCAATACATGGGCGAGGTTCCGCCTGGCTTGAACAGAAAGTGCCTGCGGGGAGCAAAATGGTTTGAGTCCATATCCACGCCGTCTTGTCTATCATGTGTAATTGTGTTCCCAGGCACACTCTGTACCGTCGCCATGGTAACCGTGCGGCTGGATTAGCCGCCAGATTAAAAAAAAAATAATAATCTGTGGTCCTTTCAGGTGTTCTTTTCCCACAGACGGGTTCCGGCAATTGGGTGCCCTTGACT
The DNA here is from genome assembly GCF_033458585.1 of Syngnathus typhle. Lineage (NCBI taxonomy): Eukaryota > Metazoa > Chordata > Actinopteri > Syngnathiformes > Syngnathidae > Syngnathus > Syngnathus typhle. Next base: position 1,396,134 of record NC_083743.1, read on the forward strand.
ATGCCCGAGTGAATCAATATCAAATCAACGTCATTTTTTTTCCGCCCGTATTCACGGCGGAGCGTCCAATGAGTAATTCCCGAGAAAGGCGTCAAGGCTATTCATTCGGCTGGCAGGGCCACGTCAGACGGGCCGAAGTGGCGGTCCATCAGAAACGGCCGCGCCACTGTCAAGGCTCTTTTACTGACACGGCGACAAGAGGCGGACGTGATTAAAGGGCACATTACGATGTGCCACCAAGGACGTGACTGGGAACATGTGTTACTTTTAAACACAGGGGCGGGCCGGGGCGGTGCAGGTTGACGATTTATGGCGGTCACTTTTCCCGACATCGATGAAAGCCTCCATATAATTCGGCCATATAGTTTGTGTGCCACCCGTCCGCTATTATTAATTAAAACTGCGAGTGGTGATGAATGGACCCTCGCGCTCCATTTTGAAATGATCATGAAACCGTAGCGTGTTGCTCCGCCCCCTCCAAGAGGATTATTTTGTAACAAATAATGTATTTGTCCATCAATCCGTGCTTGGGACGTGCAATGACAGGCGGAGGAAGTAAATTCTCTTTTTACGACCACACCATTTTAGAATTCATCACTTTGTGACATTTTCATTTGCTGGTGCGCAGTGAGATTCCTCAAATATAAAATATTTCCCTTGGATCAATAAAGGTTGGCTAAGACCCGTCAAGGAGAGCTGCTTGCCAATGACGCATTTTGGCAATTTCTCCAGTACGAGATCATATCTCGAAACTTTGTGTCCATCTGATTGGAGCTCATTTGGCTGAATTCCCGAGTCCAACTTTGTCAGGTACGAGGCTTGGAATCCGTTCAAAATGGCTGCTTGCTTCAAATCGATACGGCAAACTTTCCGTGCGCGAGTCCTTAAGGCTTTTCGTGCGTCCTGTTCCATATTTGTGATTCTTCTTGTTCAGAGGAGCGGCAGGCTTTGATCGCACGTGTTTATACTTGCGCACAAAAACTACTCGAGCGTAAAATCCAATTAACTGATTGTTCTGGGAATGGGATAAAGGTGCGGATCGAGGGAATTTTCTTAAATGGATTATAGCCACTTAGGTTGGACTACGTCACCTTGTGTTGGCGCTCTCAGTGAAAATTTGGATTTGTTGATTTTTATGATAAATATATTTTGCTCACTAAATTAGTAAAATTTTACATATGGTTTGGGAACTACTGTGCTGGCCATAATGTTTTCATTTTGTTTTGTTTTGAACTTTCCCAGTATAGTAATGGTGACTCATTGCCGCCACCTCGAGGCCTGGAGCAGAACAGTATCAAGCACAACTGGAGCGGTTTGCTGCTTTGTTTCGCTTACGTTCAGTATTAATCTCGCCGCTAAACCCGAGGGACCAATCTACAGATGTCTGGCATGACTTCCCGTCCTTGGCAGAGGTCCACGCTCTACTAAGAGCCTTTCGAGGTATCGTTATTTTTCTTCACTGATTGTCCAAGAGAAAATATTGTGCTTTCGTTGCCTTGCAATCGGACACGCGGGCTCCGCTCCGTTTTGCATGCTCTCTTAAATTAGCGATTACTCTTCATTATTTGCTAAAGGGCTACACGGGGACGGATTGAGCTTCTGGCACACAAATACACACACACACAAACATGGATGACATTTTGAGAGCAGAGAATGTCTGATGGAAACATAGCGCAAGGCATCGGTGACAGAAGCGGGGCGAGCATGCGACCTACCCGTCGTTGTAGGCGGCGTCGCGGCGCGCCGACGCCAGATTGTCCATCTCAATGGGGTGGTCCTGTAAAGTCTCAAGGAATGCCTGCTTTGCTATGTTTCTACACACAGGTGGAGAGATGAATATGAAGCCGCTGGTGAGATGCGCGTGCGGGGAAGCACAAGGAAAATACAACTTTGCGCTCTAAATGGACAGACAGACAGCGTGGGACATTGAACATCTTGCGCAACCTCGAGCACTACGACGTGTCGTCCCAGCGAAGATGTCACCGAAGTGGCGGCGGGTTACATGAGGCGAATAGGCAACGCAAATTCATTTGGTAACAACGGAGGCATGTTCAGCTCCGCCGTTGCCCGGCGGGGACGACACTTGCAAACGCGGCTTGTCGCCACGATTGCTTTCACATGAGGAAGCAGCCTTAATGGCGGAAGCTTTTGCACAAGCCTCGCCCAAATAAGGGACATTTTCAGTTCATGCTAAAATTCCCCCGTCTGCTCCACAAGCAAACAACAATGGAGGAACAGAGCTGCCGCATGCGACGACGGGCTTGTGCTCCGAGAGAAACGTCCTGCTTTTGAAGTCTTTTCTCAGGCGAGGAATCCAACTTTTAATGAGCACAGATACCTGAGCTCAGGAAGGGGGAGAAAAAAAAAAAAAAAAAGAAGATGGGGCCAGATACCGGATCGGAATGCGACCGAACGCGGCGGAATTCACATTTGGATTCCGAGGGCCATTATCACGCTATTGGCTAGTTTGTTAATATCCAAAGTTTGGGGAAAGGGTTTTTCACTTTCTTACGCTGAAGAAAAAAAAAAGTTCACTCGCTGAGCCATAGCGACTGTAGACGCTCGATGACGACATTTGTTCCAGAAGGAAATTAACCGAGTCGCACAAGACTGATGAATCAAACCACTGCTAAGCTTCTCTAAATAATCAAGCAGGACGAGGCCATCATCTGGCGAGTGGTCACTTTTCTTGATTTGCTCCGACGTGTTACTAATGAGAGCAGCGCCGCATTAAAAACCCATGACACGGGACGGACGCACTTGAAGCCAGACCATCCCTGTCCGTGAACATGCGTCACGCCGCGCCGCTTGATTAAGAGTCGGCACCACATTTCTCTTGTGATTATAATTGAGACTCGGCCGCGTCGCCACGGTGACCAATCCGTAAACAAAAGGCCGCAAAAGCACCACTTTTCTCTTGAGTCACTCACTCGTCAGCTCTGACATCCTACTTGAAATTGTGTTTGGTTTTTGTTTCAAAATATTTTAGACATATTTAAACTTGATATTTGGATTTTACCATTGGTTATGGCTTCATATCGGATTTTTTTTTTTAATCGTTTAGATTAATTTAAGCGTTTAGAACACAGGTGTCAAACCCAAGGATCGGGGAACAGATACGGCCCGCCCACATGATTTTATGTGGCCCGCGGACAAATTGTGCATCAAATTCATTCATTATTAAATTGTGTTCACTTTTAAAATTCATCTTTTCTAAAATAAAAATGTTAACAGTTTTTACTAGTCTAATTTGAAAACGAGTTATTTGTCAGTTTGTTTCATCGTACATAATATGAGGCGTTCATACATTCATTTGGGTCATAATGGCCCTCCGAAGGAAACTATAATTACGATGCGGCCCACGACAAAAATGAGTTTGCCACCCCTGGTTTAGAAGACTCTACCTGGTCTCCAGCGGGATGTTGCTGTTGAGCAACCAGTTGTCCGGGGCACCGCCTGCATCCGGGACGCCGCCGTCGGGGTGTGCCGAGGATCCGCCGTCGGTGGGCGCGGGGCTGGGGTTGCTCCGCGGTGTGTAGTTTCCTCGGTTCAAGGAGTTGATGGAGGCCGCATGGTGTTGAAGGTGGTTGGGCGAGTGCGAGTGGGACAGCGGCAAGGGGGGCGTGCGCAGCCGAGGGTGGTTCTGAAAGACGCCGTCTGCAAAGAAACAAGAGGGAAATGCTAATTATTCAAGATTGCTTTGGTCGGGGGTACACAAAAGTCAAACGGCCAGAGCAGAACGCGCAAAGCAGACACAACTAGATAATAAAAACAGTCTTCAGTCAATCTGGCGTCTTCGTCGTCTTTTCTTTTCTGCTCAAACACTTTGAGTGTTTTATGACACACGGTCAAAAAAAAAAGGGGGGGGGGCAGAGATAGAACCCGGACGCCATAAACTAGCGAGCGACAAGCTCGTTCAGATTTATAATGTGCATTTTTCATTGGCCATCTGCAAAGAGTGCACCGGGCGCTGATTTACCTTCCACTCTGGTTTGAACCCGGTTCAGCGCCACATATTTCATGGTCGGGAGCCCAGACAAGGAGGGTGTTTTGCAGGAGGAGGGGCGCTACTGTATATCACGCTCGTGTCGCGTCGACAGATGGCCGAGCCGGGCGCTTCCCTTGTAATTAGCCCGGCTGCTGAGGCGGAGATGCCGCGGGGGGGAAAAATAAAATAAAAAGGGACCGGCGTGATTTTCGGGGGATGACCTTCCATCCCGAAGCCCGAACTGCGCTAATAGGATTATGCTAATGTGGTACGTAAAGGCACACATGCATGGAGGAAAATCATATTTCGTGAACAAATATGATACAGCAGACACCTGCCGTAATTGAAAGTGCTTTCATTTAAGCCTTTTCCTGATATTAATTTTGTTTTCTAGATGAAGCCTGAATTGTTAGCCATAACACTTACTGCATGCTATTTTGAACTGTTCATAAATCCATCAACCATTTTGTTTTGTTTTTTAATAGGGGCACATCCATGTTGGAAAAAAAATAGTAATTAATTAATATTATATTAATTAATATTAATTCAACCCTTCTGTTATGTAACGGGTCAATGTAAAAGTTAGAACTGGGAGAATGGAAAAAGCAAGACGATAGCCGTGTTTTTTCTTTATATACTAAACCATTTTTACATTTGGCACGCCTTGTTAAATACAACTGACTGAGTACCCTCATTGGAACCGCAGGTGAACCGTTGCTTTTAAAATAAAGGGCTAAAAACAAAACTCGACAATGCCACTTAGCCGCAATCCTTCAAAAGGACGGCGAGAAAAAAAAAAAAATTAATGGTCCTCTATTGACTGGCTGAAAAGAAAAGGCGATTCATTAGTTATCACTGAAAAAGCCAAGACGGCGACTGAACCACAAAGGGCAAAACTTTCACATGCTTTTACCGAACAGAAGCCCTTCCACAGCATTCAGTGTGAAGAAAAGGACTTTTTCCATTTTTCTTTCCAGCAGATGCACGCGTCAGTTGTGGCCTCCTGACGCTTCTCTGGGCCAGTAATTAAGCTAATGCACCTTCATTAGCGCAGACATCTTCCTCCCCCACATGCTGACTGACAACACAACACGTTGCACACACAACAACTCAAGCACATACATGAATTACCGCCTCTCACAGGCGTGGATGGTGGACATTAGCTAATTAGCACCTAAACAATCCCACCAGATTTTTTATTATGCTAGTAGTAAAGCGTTTGGTGCCGACAGCTTTACCAATTAGCATATTAGACATTTTGCTAGCAGCTGTTACATCCAGCAAAAGAAAAGTACAACTCTAATAAAAGGAAATAAGCTTTAAATTTGCAAGGGTTAGGGTCTAGGGTCCGGCCTTCCTGTGTGGAGTTTGCGTGTCCTCCCCATGCCTGCGTGGGTTTGCTCTGTTTTCCTCCCACATTCCAAAAAACGTGCATGGTAGCTATTACGCAAAAGCATGTGCTGAGCTTAAGCGGCGTGACATACAAAACGAGCCCTGCCAGCGCCCGTGGAAAGCGTCCGAGCGTGAGCCATTGGGTTGGACAACATTAATCAAAAGCTATGGGCCTCCGAAATAAATCATTACATCTCGCTTAGCTCGGCAGCGCCTATGGCTAATCACCACTGCACTATTTCCAGGCGAGTAGTATTTGCCTATTAAAAAAAAAATAAATACAAATAGAATTTGTCATGAAGGCAGTCAAGCAACATTTTTGTGCCAGCTCGCCCCGAGCCCACTCTTTCCTGCACCATTAGACGAGTCCGCGGGGAAGCTCGACACGGGAATAGCAGCCGTCTCTCCCGGACTTGTCGGAGAGCTAACAAACAGGTAGCGTAGAGCGAACAACAAACACACGGTGGCTCGACCACTGAGCTGCTTGCATTACTAATTGTAGTGCTTTAGATGTCACACATAAACAGCATGTTGCCAGGAGGCATACTTGCTAGACCAAACTGAGTGTAAAAACAGAAAAACTGTACCATGACGGCCCAGAACCGTAAACGCATGCGTCACACATGCAAGATTTCATTGTACTCGACTATAAGTCAAGTCAAAGTTGATTCATCATTGATGTCATTGGTATTTTCATCAAAGTACAGTTCTTCCCATTCTTGTTTTGAGCCACGGACTGACTTCAGGTTAAAGGCATATTTTGACGGACAGGCATGATAAGGACGTTGCAACTTCAAGTGTTGAACATCGACTAGACAGCCAGTTGGTTTGACACCAGCAAGTATAATGAAAACAGAAGGGGCCCCAACATTGAACCCTGTGTAACGCCATAAGCAGTGTTGGGAGGTGGTACAGAGATGGACAGCATGTTTGGCAATGATGTGTGGGAGCAACTTCCGAGTGATGAAGCAACTTTCACATTAAACACCAGGAGTAAAAAATAAAAGCACATTTTGCCTTGATTTGGACAACAACACAAGCAAGGGTCTTCTTCGGTAGTTCAGGAATACTTAGTGAAAACATTTCAGGCATGCTTTGATAAATGCAAATGTGTTTAGAAGATGCGGGAGGGGTAAAACTATCAATCCATCTCTCTAAGACAAACTGGGGTTCACTGTAATGTTATCTATAAATCGAGCTTTTTTTTTGCTATCCTGAGCCATTAGCAAGGCCGCAGGCAGATGCCCGCCGCTCTTCTCCCAAGATCTCATGGATTTCCTGTCACCGCTGAAACAAGACGAGTGGTTATGCGTGTGGCGCGCTGTACGTCCGCCTGCCGCACATCCATCAGGGAGGTCTGCGAGATTTCGTTATTAGGGGGAGGTGGATGGGGTGGGGGGGCACAGATGGTCTGCGATCATCATGCAATGGACGTGATGCATCTCAATTTGTGTCAGCAAAAACAAGAAGCTATGTCGCTATGCAAAGGGTATTAGCCACGCTCGCCGTGTACTGACAAGAATGCAAGAGGACAAATTGTCTGGCGGCGGCACTTCACCGACAACAAGACGAGCGGATCAAGAGAAAGAGCCCGTCTTTGAACCAAACGACATCACGGCGTCATGTTCTTCTCTTGTCAACGTTAACAACAAAGTCCATTTTGATGGTTTGGGGGACTTCAGTCCACACCGAATACGCATTTTCAGCTACTGAAAAGTAAATGAGGGGAAACTCAGCAAAAACAGTTTTCATTTTGTAGCGCCATAACAATAATGAATATTTGCTTTTAAATGTAAAATTCAGTAGATAACGAGAACGAGTAGATCGATTCAGTCGCTAGCTAGCTAATTATAGCGGTACAGCTCGCTAGCGAGATGCTAGATACTTTATTCATCCCGTGAGGGAAATTAAATGGTCACAGCAGCAATCTTCACAATTAGCCTCACGGGTTTCAGGGTCAACCTCTTTAAAAGCACATTTGCTTCACCCTTGCATGGACATGAGGGGGATGATGAAGCAGTTTGAGAGATTACTTAAATTCTCTTGCATCCTCTCTCCATGCAATCCCCCCCCCCCAGGCCTTGAGCATGCACGGCTCAGCATTCCGGCCCGGTCAGGTGTGAGCTGCTGAAGGGCGGGCGAGTCTCTTTTTTTCGTTTGGTCCTCCCCCACCCCCTAGCAGCTGCATTGAGAGCCCACAGAGGGCCGGGCCCCCTGCCGCTGGGTATTAAGAGATGCTAATATCAGGAGGTGTGCGTGTCTCAGATGTGGGCCCCCGCAGGCAGCCTCCCCGGGAAGGAAGCGCCTCGGAGAAAGCCGACGGCCAGCCTGAACAACGCGTGGCACAAAAGGAACTGCAAGCTCCGGCGAGCAGGCCTCATCAGCCTTGCAGCCATGCCGGTTCTTCCCAGTGAAACCAAGAAGAGGAGGAAGAAAAAAAAAACATAAACCCACACTGCATCCTTTCAGGCTTCTATTTTGCTACCTCGAAATCCTGACTTAAATCCTGCATGTGGGCTTCGAGATGACCCCAGGCAAGCGAGCGTGATGCAATGTGATAAAAAGCCACCTGCTCCGCAGTGCAGCACACAGACTGTGAGCTTGTTTACTGACAATTAAAAAGGTATCATGAAAAATGATTTGCCCCCCCCCCCCCCCCCCCCTTGTCTGGCTTTTTAATCGCCTGTTGGTGCGCCATAAAAACACCTGAGAGACACCGCGGGAGCTTTTTATCCGGACTCACCCTGAGCTACGCTGTCCACTTAAGTGTTTTTAATAAAAAGAGGTTATTATAGTTCGTCATGTCCCCCCCCCCACAGAATTCAAATTTGGAAGCAGTCGGACAAAATGTGTATGACGAATCCGTCTTTGAGTTTCCGGCTGAAATTGCAGCAAAAGTCCAGCTGGAGAGAAAAATGTCCGCCTATTTGTTTTATGACTTTTTTTTGTTGGTCTACTCATGACAGATAAGAAATTTTATGTGGCCAATTGAAACTAGCTTCAGGGGATGTTTTTTGTTTTTTTTAAGTAAGTGAATTGATAATAATGATAAAGAAACGAGTTTTCGTGTTTACCGAGGCCCTGGTAAAATTGAAATTTGCTTGAGTTATCAGGTGGCGTTCAAAAAAAAAATAAAAAATGAACACTCAGTAGCTCTTCTACACAAAATCCCACGAGACAAACTGTGAGCATACGCTTCTTGTTCAATCACTTGGTTAAACAATAAGCGAAAAACACGATTACATTTGATTCGATTGCTCGGCTGGACGATTTGAATGTAATTGCTCTGCCAAATGCTCTCGGATGTGATGTGGTGCAATGCAGCAACTTATTTTTTTTTTTGTTGCCGGCTTAATGAGTTGTGTGGCGGCAAAAGAAAAGCAATGCGGGGTCTTCTCTGATCTCCTTTGTGATTGGAATTAACTCCTCGCTCGCCGTCAGCCGCGAAGCAAAGCGCATTTAGCATGACGCTTGGCATCGGAAAAGGAATGTGGAACTAAAGGTGGAAATGAAGAAGTCCCCCTCACTCCTCCGCCGCTGTCATCCCGTTGACATCCCCGACGCTAAGCTAACTGCTTTAGCTTGATTGTTCCTCACCGCCCCCTCCGGGATCGCCCTGACACGGTGTGATGACCACCGTGTCACCTCTTGAGGAATTAAGGAGGAGATTTGCCACGGGATTAATAACTCATTGCGAAAAGGAGGGGGGGGGGGGTTCTTCCTGAGCAGGCGGGCGCCCGAGACACTTTGGAGTTTGATGTAATTCGACCCGTTGGGAACTCCATCAATTATTGAGAGCCTTTCATTTTGCGTTGTCAGGAGAGGACAGAAAGTTGCCAGTGAAGGGATTGAAAAGAAAAGAAGCCATCGAAACGCTTCTTGTTTGTGTGACAAGTGGTCGGACACATTAATTAAACGCTCAAAGCTTCTCAAATAGAACAAAAGGCCTATTTCTAGATGGGCTAACATTTCCTGAATCAGGTTGAGGTGTGCTTATGTTGCAAAAATGCCTCGCCAACGGCAATCGGAATTTGAAATGAATCGGGCGAGTAAATTCCTGCAACATGTGGCTAAAATTTCATTAGACAGTTCTATTATAAGGTTCTCGCTAAGGCCTAAAAAGTTCCGTGAAACTGGTGTGGGAGGGTGAGGAAGTGCAACAGGGCTCATGTTTAGGGCCCCTCAAATTTTCAGCAGGAATCAAAACATTGTGTTTCTGCCCGATGACCGAGCGAAAAAGGCTAATCATTCTCATCAGCAACAACCATCAGAGCGACTCGTACTCGGCGACAGCCGATCAGTCGCCGCCGTCTTTGGCGAGGAGCCGACGCGTATTCGCGAGGCGTCGCGCGGGAGCTTTTCAAAAGAGCTAATCTGGCTCGAGGGGGCCGCGTTTGACTTGTTAATTAAAGTAATGTCTTTCACCGGGTTAAGACTTGACGTCACTTCCAATGTAGGGGCTTTAAATGCGCCGCCGTCTGACAGTGTGAAGAAAACAGGGGGGAATTGTGACAAATCCATAAATCCCTTTTCTATAGCGTTTGTCCTCATATGGAAGCCGCAAATGACTGGGTGAGAGAGGCGGGGCAGGGTACACCCTGGAACGGTCGCCCGCCAGCCAGCCAACTGAGTCAGTCCTCATCCCTCAACTTACATTTTTTATAACATGGGAGGAAAACATCCAAGCTCCACACTGAAAGACCAACGTCGAGATTCAAACCCGAACCTACAAACTGCGAGTCGGATGTCCTAACCAATCTAACACCGCGCTGCCAAGAGGGACAAATCCCTCCTTGTGAATCCGAATCATCCATCTCTTTGAAAGCAACATCTGATCTCTGCAGACCTCGCTCGCCGGCGTTTCCCGAGGCCTTTTATCTACTTTGAAACTTTCTCCTCTCTCTTGCTGACAGGGGGAAAAAAATAACTTGTTGCTCACAGCCATCCGCATGACCTACAACATGAGACCTCCGGCGGCGAAAGACGGCGGGCCGAAGGAAAGCAAGTAGAGAAAGCGAATCCACTCACCGTCAGCAGCTGCGGCATACACGTTCCCTGAGCCAGCTTTAACTAAGAATGAACCGGGGCCAAACTCATCCTTCGAGTCAGAGTCCCGGGCTGGCTGAGCTGCACTGTTACCTAGCAACCCCCCCTGGTTGTGATTGGTCCCGACGCGAGGGGGAGGGAACGGGTGCTGCTCGACAGGGGAGGAGGAGGCGGAGGAACAAAGCTGCGGAGGACCTGTGGACCACAAACAGAGACAACACACGGTGGTGGAGGGTCGCTGGATGGCTGCGGCACACCCAAACATCTCTCACACACACACGCACACAATCAAGACTTAAATAACACTTGACAAACAAACATCAACACCTTCCCCCCGGTCTCAGCCAACTCAAGGCAGCTGCGAAGAACAAGATGTGCCTGACTTGGCTTCAAAACACCTTCAAGGGGTGTCAGATGTATAAAAAGACGATTTTCTGTGAAATATCACTATCAAACACACACTTTGCCGTGTGTCAACAGCAAGACTCAACTGCAACACTTCAATTTCCTCATCTTGATTGCCACCACTTGTGGGGCTCGTGAATTTGGTCTCCTCGAAACAGCAACGTGAAACGTCTGGTTGGCACAAACGCTTCTACCTGACGCATCGAGAATTTGGAAAATCTGGGTTCTAAACCGGATGATGATGGCCTTAGTTGATGTGCTTGTGAATTCATCACTTCACCCTGGACAATTCAATCTCTTCGAAGGACTTTTCTGGACTACGTGAGGGAGCTGGATGCGAACAGAACCCCGGGCAAGATCAGGAAGAGCACGCTCAAAAGAGCCCAAATGACATCGGCTAGATTGAAACCCAGAAGCTCCGTCTGTAATAAAACGCATGGGCAGATGCGCACGGCGCTTGCGGGTATGGATGACCTCCTGAGGCAGCTGGAGAAAATACTTCAACCTTAAATAATCGCAACCACCTCAGTAGGAAGCGGGCGGGAAATGACCTTCACAGCACACATGAAGAAGTGACCACAAGGAAAGCTCATATGTATACGAGCATGAATTGAACATTTGTAAGGCTAACATATATGACTAGCTTAACGCTGACTAATAACTGACTACTGTCTAGTATGATTGGAGGGACAGTTTTGGTGACAAGTAAGACGGTTAGAATATTTTGAAGCTGCTCCAGGTCTCCTAGCAAACATTTGAGCAGTTTTAACAAAGGTATGACGGCGGTCGTCCGCCTTTGCATTTCTGCTGACCGGACCTCCATCCATCACAGCTGGGCAAGCGTCCCGCAAGACTATTAGAATGCAACTCATTGATTTGCATCTAATTAGAAAACAATTAGACGGGTTAGCCAGAGAGAGGGCCGAGCCGTGCGCAAGAAGTAAACGTCTATCGGCTCTTTCGAGGAGGCGTCACGGGACATCCTTCGCCGGACTTTTACTGTCCGTGCTGTAAATCGGGCACTTTCAAACTTCAAGAGACCACTTTGAAGCGAGAAATGTTTCCAAAAATAATCCAGACGCCAGTTAAACGTTACCTTGCGCAAGCTAATTTAACCCGTTTCCGCTAACAACGACAGAGCGGAGCTAATTTACAAAAATCACACACAACCTCATTTATCGCAAATTTTAGCGCACCCCAGTTTGAGGACCGCTACTCAATGCTGAAGCAATCCGGGCAGCCTTTCAGCTTGTGAGTGACCCCTGAAATGGGTCGGCGGCCACCTTTCGTTCGCCACCGCTCCAATCCATCAGACCTTCACTTAGCATCAAGTGGACCGATTAGCTCCTGACAGCGAGCAACAAGCAAACGTGTGGTGCATTAAAGGTCTGAAGCAAATGCATTAGCGGGCTCGTTAGTTAGGAGGACCAACATGCTAGCTGGTGATAGCTGGTGATAGCTAATGAAAGCGCGGCGTTAAGCGCAACAATCCCAACAGAGCGACTTATTACGGGTCTCATTAGCAGCAGAAAGCAGAGTGTTGCTACTTTGTGTCAACAAATAACAAAACACACAAAAAGTCCAATTAAACAAAAACATTTTCATTAAAAAATGCATTAACGTCAATCCGCGGTGTTTGCTTATTTGTTTTAATGAAATACTTTTATTAAAAGCAGCTTTTAATGCTTCTGGTAATGTGACGTACATAAATGGGTACGCTCGGTTTGAAAAATACGAATTTCACCCAGTTGTCAGCACACACGAAGACTTAAAGAGCGCCACATAAGAGTGAAAAGGCGCTCGCGGATTCTTTAAAGCCAACAATCAAAGTGAGAAGAAGGCGTCGACAGCTTCCTTAGCTTATCAATTTTAACCGATTCATTGAAAATATGAGCCAACAGTAGCTGCTTCAAACAAATATTTCAAAGGCCCCTAACACATTTATGTGCAACTTCTTTTGCTAACTTTCCACCCAATTTTGAGTCGATTGTTGAAACTATTTTTTCTTTATGCATTTATGGTCTAACTTCAATGATATACGTTATTTTTCCTAGCATTTTATCAGCATGTAGTGGACACTCGACCGACACGACTACAAGTTGTAGTGATACATGTCCGACTCATTAACTTTGTTTTTCCAAACATATTGATCGATGGATCATTTGTGTCAGCACAAGTTCCCGACGCCTTGGGCGGAAACTAAAGTTGACCTATGTGCCAATTAAATAAAAAAGGAAAATAACACGCACGCATTCTTCTGCACACTTCAAGTGTCACGCAGTTTTATTTTTATGATTCAATTTATTATATTTTTTATTTTTTATTGACAAAAACAAATGAAACACTAAACGCACAATTTGGTTTAACAGTCTAAAGCATTCTTAGCAATCTTGGGCTAATTAGCTGCTTCAGCTACGTTAGCAACCTCTACTTCAGCATCTTTAGCCGTCCGTCTCTGAAACCTTAGCAATATTAGCACCTCTATGAGATTCAGTGATACTATGCTTAGCTAAGTCCCACTGATATTAAATCATTCGAAACTAAACCTCTCCCATAGCTCCCGATTGTTTCTTTTTTTCGGTTTGACTATGTCGCAGTCAAAGAGAGAGAAAGAAAAATGAGTAATCGTAGTTCCATTAAATACACCTCTTCCAGCAAATAGAATTAACGTTCTCATAATGGGAGCTACATGAAGCTACTGTTGCCCAAGCGGCAGCTTAATTGGAAGCCTAATGGCTCTGCAATTGCACCGAGCAGCGTCGACATAATCATCATCTGTTTTCTTTTCATTCCCAGATGACACGCCACAATAGAGTTTAGGTGCGACTCTGGGACTTATTATTTTTGTCGCCATTTCGCTTTTTATCAGTCTTAGGGGGTCTTGACTCTTTGGGTCTGGGCGAAGAGCTGGCGGGCGGCAGAAGCAAACTCTGTTGCTGCCAAGAAGCGGGAGGCTTTTCTTTTTTAATACATTAAATATATAAACATAAAAGTCTGCTTAGAGGCCTGTAAAAGTTTGGCCCCGACAATATTTATTCTCAGTTACAGTTATTTTTATTAAGCCTTTTAGTACAACAAATTACACTATGTTATTGATGAAACAAACACTGTGTACCCTTTATAAGTCACAGTTGCCTATTTTTGTTAAATAAAAATATAATCGTGACAAATATTTATGTTCTCTCAGTAAAAAGTCTTACGGCGATAAAGTTGTGTTTTTCCCAACATAAAGTCACAATATGATATCAAAGTCAAAGATTAACAGCATAAGAAACTCATATTTTTAACCCCCCCCCTGTTTTTCTGAAACCACACATTTATTACGAAATGAATAGGACCACTTATAATGCTCGTATTCTCCAAACAATACACCTTTTGTTGTTGTGGAAAAATAAACTCAGACTTTATACAGGTAATAATATGCCGCCGCTCTATTTTGAGAACAATGAACTTGCGGGTGATGCCAATTGAAATAAGAGTTGCACTTGAATCAATTCCATTTGGTGGCTTACACTGCCAAAACAAACAAACAGGAGGACTGGCAAAGAAAGCCATACGTGAGCCAGCTCGGGAAAGATATGATAAAGGGGGGAATAAATGTCTTGGACTGCGCTCCTAACCTCCTTTCAAATCAATAGTCAAAAAGAATGGCGCTAATGTACGGCACGGTGGGACGCAAATGGTCTTTTTATAGACACGGCACAGGAAATGGAAACGATATTTGCCTTGTAATGAAAGAACACGACCACACGAGACGGCACGGTTCCATTTAGGGCCGACCTGCAACGTCGTTATCGCCACTTAAAAGCCGGTGTCCATTACTCAGACTCCGAGTGTCGGGCAAATTATGGAGGGATGCTTTGCGCCGGACCGGGAAGCTAACGCGAGCTCGTTAACGGACTCGCCAGACACGCCACTGTTTGAACATGTTGCAAATGTCGTAGTGCCGTTAAAGCGCTTGCCGTTTTTAGTCATCTCTCGTGACAAACAAGCGCAAATTAATGGTGTCTGCAAGTCAGCAGGTGGCAGCAGTGGTTCCAAAAGTACAGTTTTGTACTTTTTGTCAATATTGGGTGCAATGCATTTGCATTGTTTTATTTTATTTGTATATTTTTTTTTGTCAAATATAAATTTATTTGAGCGGTTTACTCTTCTCCATGACAATTTCAGTATTTCATTCCTGAAAAGTACATTCAATACTATTTTAAGCTACTTTTAACGTTATTCACAGTTTGAGCATTAATGACGAATGCACTAGTGAAGACAGGAAAAAAAAGAGGGGAGAAGGGTTGATGAGATATCGGATCTCCTTTCCATCACGCTGGCCTCTGTCACGGCCATCCATCCAGTCCACTGTCATCCTCCCAACTGGAGGGACGGTGCATCCCGCCATCCATCTGAAGGACGCCATCTGTTTTCACTTTACTGTGACAAACAACTATGAGAACTTGCTTTTTTCGAATACCTGCACTAGACATTTCAAACGAAGTATCACTATAAGTTTTGGGTACATTTCGATTAATTTCTTTAAATGATTTTATAATTTAAAAATACATTTTATTAATTAATTTAATAATATGGTTTAAGTTAGCATTTGTGTATATTATTCATTTTTGGCTGATATTTGTACTTATATTTTTTCTACATTTTGTTTTCATTTAAATGAAACAGTTTCTCTATGCTCTGAGTCACTAAACAAACATTTTCCATTAGCTTCTTCCTGGTCGTTAGTGGGCTTGTCCGCGGAATCATTAGCGTTGATGTAGTGTGGCATCATTACCCCCCCCCTCCTACGCCATGTATCTCACCCTCTCCCAACCCCCCCTGATGCCCTATTCAAGCCTCCTGGCAGGGGCCGTCATTGTTCAAGGATGAAAAGTGAACACTGTTGTGCGCTCACCTCAGCCTGAAGGCGTGCGACGACTATTTTAAGCATCTCCTGGCCGACACAAGTGCCCGGAACTAACACGCTTGTGGGCCTGTATACACGTGTGCTCTTTTAAATGGACCTGGCTACCTTGATATTTTTTCGCCTATGCTGGCGATTCTTAGTTTAGCGTACCTAGCATCTTTAGCTGTCGGAAATCTTAGAACGAGAAAACTCAAGCTGGGTAGACAGATGAGGAGCTCGCCTAACCTTTCCAAGAATGAATCGTAGCAACCTTTAGCGGCCTTACATGTTTTAGCTAGCTAACCTGCTTATCCAACCAAAGCTGCTTGGGTCACTTTAGCCACCTAAACTGTCATAGCATCCTTGGCTATCTTATTAGCCTAATCTAAGATGTGTTCGCATTCTTATTTGCCTTGATGAGTTTCATCGACCATAGCTGTCTTAGCCACTTGAGCAAGCTTGTTAATTCTTAGCATCCTGAACTTAGCAAATTCAGCAGCCTTATCTGTCTCGGAAACCTTATCTGTGTTAGCATTATTACCCTTAGCCGTAGCCTAAGGGAAGGAAAATAAACAATGGTGATTGAGCATAATTATCAGCTTTTTACTGTCTCCTCTGGCGGACAAACACAATGACATGAAGAAATAATGGACCAGAATGGTCCACTTAACCCGCCCACCACCGTGTCATCAGTAATGAAGATGGGGGGGTTCAAAGAAGACAAAAGTTTACTTTTGCTGTGTGAGAGACATTGCGGGCCACTCATTAGGCCCCCACAGAACAAAGAAGCCCCTGGCTGCTGAGCCTGCCTTTATCCCATGGTTCCTTGAGAATGAGACGGCCGGCTTTTGATTTTTTATTTTTTATTTTTAAAGCGCACCTTCCTCAAAGTGCTATTTATGCCCTGCGTGCTTTTCCATTTCAGTCACTTTGTGCAAACAGTTTGTTTGCACGTCTGCAGAATGTAAAACACCGGGCGCCGAGCGAGACGTCGGCAGCGCTGCCAAATCCTGGCCCTACTTAATTCACAGCACACTGGCATAAACTTGAGCCACGTTGTTTTTTTTTGTTTTTGTTTTAAACGCTCTTACATACGAGAAGGTGGCTCATTTACAACGGGAGCGGCGAATAAATCACCAAACGGAGGAGATGCTGATTTTGCAGTTCTTTTTTTTTTTTGGTGGGCACTTTTCCTGTGATAAAAGTGCAAATGCGAATTCAACCTGGCGATACTAAGAGGAATAGAGAAGAGGTATGCCAGAGCACAAATTAAAAGAAAGAAAAAGAGGTAATCCAATTTTCCAATGACTAATTCCCTTTGTGGCAATGAATAGAAATGTGGGCGCCTGCGGGGTACAGTAAATGAGCCTTTATTAAGGCCAAAGCAGCAATAAAGCTGCGTCGGAAGACATCGACTCGCTCTCAACAGTGGTCATTAACATTTTCTTTCATTCTTATAAACTGCTTTATTATTAGATGAATTGATCAGGGGTCCTTATTAGGGATGATGCAATAATTATGGTTACTACCGTATGAAGGGTCTCTCAAAGTAGTATTGCAGTTGTCTTTTGGATTTTGCCATCCGAAAAGACAAACGGACATTATTTTTTTTCAGTATTTATGTCTGATGTATTTGTTTTATAATAAAACTAGTTGATTGAGTCACTGTTTTTTGTCTTTTTTTATTTGTTTCATTTTGTCTAAAATAATTGTATTATTTGCAAATGTTTTGCCTTTTTTGGTGGGGTATTTTTTTTCTGTATTCTTAATCATTTTAGCTTATTCTCATCTATTTGTGTATTTTCATGTATTTTAAATAAATATTTAGGCATACATGTTTGATTGCTTGTAACTAATGATGTAAAGACAAAGAGCAGTATTACTTCTACGTAAAAAGCATGTTTCATCCTGAATCGTCAAGCTTTGCAATCATTTTGTAAAATTTGGCACGCCGGCTGAAATCAGGTGTCGTTGAAGTCGATGCTGGATATTAATGGCGCTGCGGCGTGTGCATGAATAACTAACGAGCGGGCAGCCCGCCAATGCGTTTCACCCTTGGCGAAGCAACTCTTCATATTTGCTAAGAATCGAGTGTCTCATCACAAGAGGGAGTACGAGGCGGGCGGGAGGTTAAGAAGTTCTCGCATCTTAAGGTGAAATCGAGCGCTATCGACTGGACAAAGACGAGCCAATCCATTACGGGGCGACGGAATACAATTAAAAACACACGGCAATTAAGCGTGACCCCGAGATCGAAGGCGTTTCGGAATAACAAGCGGTGTGCTCTTCCTGGCGATGCAAACGTTGACACGGTCATTTCAGTTACTTCCAGACTGAAGGGCGACACAAACCTATTATCACACCGGAGAAATCTTTCCTTTTAAAAAGTACATAACCGTATCACCATAGCAACCGCACCGCACAACTTCACAATTTACACCCTATGTACTGCATGGATGTATGTATAACCCTTTTTGATTTCTTGCTTGTTAATCAACGCCTGATAAAAAGTGACAACCCAGACCTGTTTTTTTTTTTTTTTGTTCCAACCTGACCTAAAACTGAATTAAATGTGACCACCAATGAGAGAGAAGGTCTCGTAGCGCTGCTACTTCATCAATTAGCACTTGTCTGTGATTTAATGAATTGCCAACAATTTGGACAGAAACAGGCGTTTGTAATATCGGAATATTGGACCTAATGTAGAGATGGCAAATTGGGCTCTGCTTGTACTTAATCAAGTCAAATAATGAAAGGGATTGTTAGCGAGCAGGCTTACACAAATGGTCCTTCGGGTACGAGGAAACGCGAATGGCATCTTGGCCCACTGTGAGCAAAAATGTTTGTTAGCAAACGGAATAAAATCAATGGATCCCAAAAAGAGTTTTTGCTTTAAGATCTTTTCCCCTGCTGAAAACTAAACAGAGAGGATTGCTTGTTGTGCGTTAGACGACACAACTTTGCCTTACAAACAAACATCTGCTAGTCTAATTGGAGGGCGCAATGCAAAACACGCGGAGCGGCTAACAAAATTAGCATCGCTGTTGCGGTCCTCATAAACTTTCAAACGACAATCAGCAGCAACACATACATACACATAAAACACAAAATAAGATTTGACTGTATGAAAATGGGACAAACTCATTTTGAAGTCCAAAATAAGAAGAAAAAAAATCTCCGCGGTGGTCCGATGATTAGGGCTAGCATCGCTATCTCGCCTCGAGCAGGAAAAGTGTGTATTGCATCTTCTCAAAGCCACATAAATATAATCACAAATGGGGATAATTAGCTGGATCTTGTAAGGGTTTTAGGAAAAGAGCATCAGGATTAGGCCGCTCATCCCCTCTCGCACGTCCCACATCGGGGCAGCGGGCGGGGAGCGGCAAGCCCCCCCCCCCCCCCCCCCCGGCGCCCCAAATGCGGCGATGCCCGTTATGACGATCCGACAAACTGGCAGGCGGCGGGTGTGCGGCCACGCTGATAACAACCTCAAATTGTCCACCAGGGCCTCGAAAAGCTTGCAAATTAGCCTGCAAATGATCCGGAGAAGCTCTGCACTGTAAGCCGCAGTGATCTGGGCCCAAGAATAAAACAGAAAAAAAAAAAGAACGCATCAACAACCCCACAAAGAGGAAAAAATTAGCCACTGAATCTTTTTGGAGATCTTCACTTCGTCTTACTTTTTTCTACATAAGAAGGGATGATTTGGATTTGTCCTCCCTATCAAACGATACGAAGCAGCTTTTGAAACACACGCTCTCGTACAACGCACCGCCGGGCTGACGAAGCTTCAAATCCTGACATCAGATATGACTCGTCATCAGCGATATCACGTAACACGTCGAGAATTATGAGCTGAGGCTGAGATCAATAGTCAAGATGCTGCAGGCGGTGGCATCAAGCAAAAAAAAAGAATCCCCTCACGTTGTCCCACATTTATAGAAAGAACTCAATATATGCAATATACGTACGCTCGCATTGTTTCCGCGCTGATCTGAATTTGTGTGTGTGTGTTTTGACTTCAATTACCAAAACACTGAGCTTGCATAAAACAATTTTTATAGCGACCACAAAGTGATAGTGCATTAAAAAGTATGAAAAGATGCAGAAAGGCTTGGTGGGTTAATAATTAATATGTTTTGAGGAACAATAAAAGCAAGACAGCTAGAAACAGCGCTGATGCTATGTTCCGTGTTTCAATGAAAAATGATTTCTTGTTATTTTAATACTGCGGCAATAAAAATAAAGAAATCAAACTGTTCCCCGAGCTTGGCCATCCGTCGCTACTGATGCAAATTCCAATCAGTGTGAGAGGCTTTCTTTTTGCCTGCCGGGATTCTGCGACTTATCCCCCCGCCGTGCTGCTCTTAAAGATCTCAACCTGGCGAGCAGATCAACGCTTTAGCGAGACTTTCAGCATACAATCAAATACACGAGGGGAGGTGAAAGAGGGCGAGGATTTAGATTGATTTTTTTTCCCAGACACGTTATGCAACCCGCTCCATCCCAGAATGGAGAATTAGAATGTACCAACTAACTAAAGAAGTGACCAGCTAACCAGCTACCTACGACTCGACTAACCAAATAACGGACCTGAATAAATGTTGACTACCAGAACGAATCGATTAACCTAAGCGACTAGTCGACTAAATAAATAAAAGTCTCGTCGTGCAAGTAATGCTGCCACCTAATTGCTGAGTAACCATGACGACGAGGGCCAATTCTATTTCCAAAACTGTGCTCACCGTTGTGGCTTTGATGTAGTGCTTCACCCGGCCGATTCTCGCGCCTGTGTGCACGTTTTATAAATAGGCAGCTCTCAAATCATTTACTTCAAATGGGTGGGGATGCTTACCAACTATTTGTATACAAATAATAAAGTCCATCTTTCATTCTTGTTAGAGGGTTAAACAGTGGATTCATTCTGGACACTTTTTTCATAAGATGGCGAATGAGGCACAAGCGAGTTGGCCTGTTTTGCGTGACTGATGACAAATGTAATTAGCGTTGAATCGCTATTTCAGCCGCTTCCATTGATTTCCTATTCTTTTATTTCCATTCCATCTAAAATGGTGTTCAGGAACACATATTAGCCTTAGCGTGTTGTCACCATGAAGTTAGCTTGCGACAAAATGTTTTTATTCCCCCCCAGCACATCAATAGCTGTCACATTAAAGCATTTATTTTGTTTTTATTGCTAAAAAAAAACATGCCGTCTAATGAAACAAATGAAGCTCATCATGTATCAATTAAAGCAGCATAATGTGCTAATTGGATTCTGCGAGAGAGTCAGATTGATGCTACACAGGCTTGTAATAAGAAGGAGAAGAAGGTCTGTTGCTGCAAGGGCGACCCGGGATTACCTACTTTACTCGAGCGCTCGATAATGCTGGCGGACCAGCCAGGATACAAGCCTCTCGTGATGTGTCGGCTCAGAGCGCCGCACGGCACTCCTACGGAACGCTGACGTGATCAGACGGGCTTATTTTTAGGCCTGTTATTCCAATAAATAAATGATGAGACATGTTTATTTCAAGGCCAGTTCTGCTAGCGAGTTAACATGTACGTTTTTTGATGTCTTTATCTGTTAACACATTTGCTGTTGCTTAAAAAGCAGATTACACTACTGAAGAGTAGAGGGAGCGAAAATAAGGTTTGTCTAAGCACCAAAGACACTGACAAATTGGCTAAATAAATGACTGACACTGACAAAGTGACTAATAAACTTACAATCTAAACAAAAACTAAAACTCTTGAATCTTGAAATCCTAACTAGCTAAGTCACTAACAATCTATCGACAGACTATCCAACAACTGACTAACCATCAAACTCTGTAATTGACCAAGTGACCTATCTGGTCATTTATTATCCAAATGACTAATTATGCAGCTGAGTAACTAATCGACTAACTAGCCAAATAATTGTTAATATGCAGACAATGCTAAACCCAGCTTGGTTTAGCGTTTACACAATAATGGATGCATGAAGTCAGGCTGGCGCTGTCAACCCGAGAAAATGGCGGGCTGATACGTGTGATGTGGATGAAAGTAGCATTCTTCAAGAACTTGTGAGCAGAAAGTTGTGTTGAAAGAGATAACCGCGTAGCCGAGAGGCTGTGGAACCACGTAAACGCAGATCCTCCAAGTGTTGTTTTTTTTTTGGGGGGGGGGGGGGGGTTAGCCTGGAACGACGCCTAAAGGCATGATGAGGATCATCCGCAAGACTCCAGACTCAGGAGCAATTACCTTTGAGAAGGGCACAATAAATTGTGTGCGGAGAGCATGTAGCTACGAGCTAAACGAGCTAACCAGACAACAAAAAAGCAGTGTCACTCAGTCACTACACACTTTGCACACAATGTCGACCCACAATAGCAACTAATTGAACAAATAACAATTTACCTGACTAAACAAATGACCAAATGACTATACTAAGTGACCAACTACCTCCCTGACTAGTGATGGGAAAATGAAGCTTCAAATTTGCTTCATGAACCAGTATTTTATGAATCCTCTGGACGGCACTATTGTTTAAGAAAGTCTAGAGGAGTCAAAAAACACAACTGGTTCATGAAGCAAACTTGAAGCTTCATTTGCCCATCGATACCTTTTCGGACCTCAAGAAAACAGCAGCCAAGTGAAGACTGTGGCGTAAAATACTGCAGCTTTTCCAAGACTTTTACTCCAGCACAGCAATGACAAATCCCAGCCATATGTTGTCAGCTGCGGGTGGGTGCCGTGGGATGGAAAAGGAGCAAAGAGACGGGCCGAGGCTGCCAGTGCGCCGTGCATGTGGGTCATGGCTAACAAAGCCAGCGGCGGCTCTTTTAAGTTACAGTAAGACGCCCGCCTTGATGTTCTGCCTCCGCAGGGCCTCGCTATGACTCAACAGGCGCTGGCTGCTCCCAGTGTCCTCACGGGGCTCTCTCGGGAAAAGAGGCATGATGGGAAACACACGCGCACACGGCATTCGGGCACTTGCACATATATGGAAAACACACAAAGAATTGGCCCCTTTTTCCCCAGATTGATTTTTCTGTTTGCTACAGCTAGATAGATGCTGATTAATGGATAAAGGACTGAGCAAACGTCTCGTGTATTCGTCAACAGTCGGCGTTTGCTTATTTGCATGCATTAAGCCAAGGGTCAAGCGAGTCGCATGTGAAAAGGGGGATCGGGGATGAGGGGCGCTCGGCGGGGGTGGATGCCCGCCGGCTGGAATACATTAAGAAGCCGAGTAAATGGTTTGTTGGTTTAAAGAGCGCACACGAGACGCACGCCTTCTTTGATGGATTTTAATTAACTTGCCATATACAAATTGTATCTTATCGGGCTCGGTTGAACTCAAGTGCTTTTTCTCTGCTGGAGCCAGAAGAATAAAAATGCTGCTCGGAATGACGATGCGAGTGTCCGACACGCCGCGTTCGTGACGCCGCAAGCAGAGCGCCGCCGTGCCGGGAGCTTCTCTTGAATTATGTACAACGGAGGCACAATGTGGAAGCCCGCACACGCTCGCCTCGCCCGACCGAGTCAGCCACTCAAATGGAATTCACCCTCTTGCGGACATTTCTGTCACTTAGAAAATACATCGGCAGATATAAATGTAAAACCATTTACGAGCTGCTCCGCGAGGCTGCGTCAGGGTAATTAGAATCTCGCCGACGGGCGCGACACGAGCTTAGTTCTCTGCCGCCGAGGTGTCCAGAGAATTCTGTTGCAAATCTGCCACATCATATTTGGGGTTAGCGGCGCACAGAACAGGAAGCGCGAGACACTTGGCGAGCTAATACAAAGAGGTAAACATGACAAGACCTCATAGCGAAGGGGGAAACAAATCTGGTGACATGAGATGGAGGCCAAAGAGAGTGCAAGACTGCAGATCGACGCGAATGCGTGTCAGGATCACAAATTGCCGACAAAGATTTCATTTCCGTTTCCGCAGTTTCTCATGGTGAGCAAACCCAAACATCAACTCATCATTGTACTCACCGTTTTCCGTGTTTTCATGTTCCGTGTCGGTTAGAGTCAAATTGGAGTTGGCCCTGCTGGAGAGGCACGAGCTCCGGCCTGACTTGGGGTTGCCGGCGCGGCCCCACAACCGGACGGCGTGCTCCGGCGACACGGCGCCGTCCGTCTCCGTGTCGGCGTCCGAGCCCACGCTGACAGAGTATTCGCGGTGCGGCATGCCCAGCTCGCCTCGGTAGGTTGCCGCGTGGTGGCCGTCGCCGAAGCCCAGCTCTCGCAGGGAGAAGTCGGCACCTGCGGCAAAACGCGGGGGCTGATGACATATGTCGGCGAGCGTGTCATTTGGCACGTTCTAACCTTGAGACGTGCGCATCTTTTAATCAGGCAAAGTTGTGATCTTATGACTGCATATGTAGTTAACTTGTTGCTAGGCGACTAATCAAAGCCTCTCGAGAACATGTCTGTTCCATTTTTTAACAACCTGCATGCAGTAAAGTTGACTGCGGGGTTGGAGGAAAAAAAAAATCATCCATTTCACAGGGGAGCTCCTGAGCAGACTGTAAATGATAAAAACGTCGCTTGGGTGGAATTCATTGCCATTTGTCCTTGATACAACACTGGCATGTTAGCAGGATTTCATAACCTTCTCCAATCTCCTATCGCATTAAGAGGAAATGAAAAGTGTTCTCCATAATCCAGCCATTTCTTTCAACCCTACGCCTTAGTTTCAGAACACAAACTGAGCTGAAAGTTGATGCTAAACTAGCCGCTAAAATCCCACCTGGCCGGCCAAACTCGTCCACCTCGTGGTGCACCAGCTCCTTGACGCGGTTGCCGTAGGCCACGCGGGCGTCGTGGTCGAAGGCCTTGAGGGTCTCGGTGGAGCTGTACGACCTGGGGTGGGTTTTGCCATCCTCACTGTCGGCCGACGAGCTGGTGTAGCGCCGCTCGGGGGGCTCCTGCCGAGCCGTGGTCAGCGAGCGGTACGGTCGGCGTTCCTTCACTTCCATGGCGGTGGCGCCTCTCCGCTCGGCTCGTGTCAACAAAAACCAGTCAACCGAGATGGCTTCCTCTCAGAGCGTCTGTTAGAAAACCAAAATAAAGGGGGCAACTCTTTAAGTTTGGTGCCATGCTTAGTTTGTTTACATTTCGCTTGGAACAAGACGTTGAAAAATTAAGCTAGGCTAATGAGCCACATTATCGGATGACATTTCACAACGCTCTTCTGGCAAATTTGCCATTTTGATGACAATTAAGGCGTTTAATAAACTTTAATTCATAATTCTGCCAAATAATAAACACATCAAGTACAACAACAGCAAAAAGTGATTCCAGCTCACGATTTGAACTTCCCAGTTTGCCCTCATCACAGCAACGTATTGCCAAAGAGGTGACCGATACTCTCTTGGCAACAAAAACAATGCTCGTTGAGGTACATTCTTGAAACTTTAGAAATCCCCTCCTTCCCTCCCTTGCATTAGCGCAGCATCAAGGAATGGTATCCAAAACAATAAAATTAGCAAGCGAACCCCCGGAGCAGTTGAAGAGCCCTTACAGCTGGCGGGTGGGCGGCGCTTCCGCGCACCCCCGAGCGGCCCAGGTCCTCGCACGGCGGCCCCGAGTCATTAATCACCGCCATCCTTTCAGCTGTCGATAGATACAAACACAAGGCAACAATGGTGGTTTTCAAGCACATGTTTCGCCCCCGAGCAGAGGCAAGGAGGCTCTAACGGGGCTCATTGTCTCCTGCTTTGTTTTCCCAAAGCGGGCACTAGCGTAGCATCCCAAAAAGCATTGACCTCCACCAAGGAGGTTATGTTTGAATCAGCGTGGGTGGAATGTCCTCACAACACACATTCGGACACGGGCGTCATCGGGACATTTTTGGGATGTCAATCCACACACTGGTGACACAAGAATTTTAAAAACTGTCATTTGTGCTGAAGATTTGCGTCACGCTACGTCGGCTTCACTATTAAGCTAACCAATGAAACACTAAGACCGTATGACTTGATTTATGCCTCGCCGAACCCAAGTAGCGCCTTGACTCAACTCGCCACACCGACTTGGGACTTTAAAGCTTAAAACTTACTTTATAAGTATGTGACTCCAAGCCACCGGCGAGGAGCGCGCGCCGCTATCATGTGATAATAAGCTAACGCTTTGATTTGACAACGGCGCCTCGGCCTGGCGGGTCCAAAAGAGATAACAGCTCCATTTTTAAAGCGTTATCATCATCACAAGAAGCGAGGCGGCTGAGAAACAAGCGACGAGGAAGGTTAATGAGGATACACTCACAAAGACGAGTTATTTACAACCGGCTCTGACAAACGACGTGCCGGGTAGCTTCCAGATGAAGATAGCCACCGAGCGCTTTCATTTCCAAAAGTTGCCCAGCCGTCGCCGCCGCTCGGAGCGCATTATCTATGCAATGATTCCAAATTGATTATCAGGGACAAAAGAAATGATGGATGGTCTGTTTTGCCAACTTTGTTTTTCTACTGCAACCTGCCGACTCAGCGTTTTTCAATAGCATTGTCCGCATTTGGCAAAAGGTGCCGCGTATCGGTCTGTGGCAAATAATGTTAAAACATTTCCAATGAACAAACACATTGTGCCCATTGAAGTCATTAGATCGGGCTAGATTGCCGCATCGTGTGTGTGCGCGCACACACACACCCAAACACAGAGGCTCATTAAATGATGCACAAAGCACATCTTCAGAGGCGCTGTTAGCACATGTAAGCAATGCTAACCAACTGGGACGAAGAAAATATATTATGCATGCAATATATATATATATAATGGAGGTATCATATATACCCATAAACTATGTAATCTTGGGAAAATGCACGTGAAGAATAACAATAGGAATTGCAGAAAAGCTTCACACTATATGGGCTTGCATATTTCTGGGCATTTTCAAAGTTGGAAATGTTCCACGGAGATGAATAGAAATATAATTAACAGGATCAAATAGTGTTTTTAGTCCAAGTTCATAGGCTAGTGCACTTGTTGAGACGCAATTTACAATCACTTAATAATGCTAACTGCCTCTCAAAATCATACCGTAGCTATAAGCCAAAATACGGTCAGTTTAATAT
This sequence comes from Syngnathus typhle, assembly GCF_033458585.1. Taxonomy (NCBI): domain Eukaryota; kingdom Metazoa; phylum Chordata; class Actinopteri; order Syngnathiformes; family Syngnathidae; genus Syngnathus; species Syngnathus typhle. Next base: position 1,422,925 of record NC_083743.1, read on the forward strand.
TTTTCCACATACTGATAGTCGGTTGACTTTTTTTTTTTTTTTACAAGTCAACCAAACAAAAGTGTTTCTAACAGCTTGAGAGACAAACTCTTTTGGACACTCCAACTGTCTCTCGGCAAGATCAAGAGCCTGCATGGTTCTCAAAAGGAAAGTCCATCAGCGGCTGAGGTTTGCGCTTTTTTTTCCCCTCTCCAACAAGCTTCCCTTAAAACAGCTGATATGTTAAAAAGAGGACTTTCCCGACATCAGCCTCCAGCGAGCGTGTCACTCCAGCGGTGTTAGCCTCACGCTAATCTGTCAATTCAATCCAGATGTCTGCCCCCCCGCCGTGCACACCGCAGGGACCACCAAGCCCAGTGAAAACACCGCTTGCTTGTTTTGTGCCCGGCTTGTCGTTGTGACCGTTGCTCCGGTGTCAGGAGTCACTTAAAAACGCCATTTAAATGGGGTGGGAGATATACTATGGGGAGGGTGGGCGCAATATAAATGCTAATGACTCCACGCTATCCATCACGCAATTAGCGAGTGTGCTGAGAGATGCTATTCAGCGCAGCGGTGTATAAATCCGAGCTTCTTTCGCTCGCCGCAATTAACCGCGTGCTGCTCTTTACGTGAAACACAAGCCACGGAAATGATAGAGAGTTAAACGCAAGAAAGATTGACTGGCTGGCAGCCAACGGAGGATTCCCAAATTCTCGTCTCGCCTTTCATCCACACCCCCGCAAAACGTTGTGTTATTTGTCCGGCGATGCCACAAGATGGCGGCCGGCAAAACAAAAATAGAAAAATTGTACACGGGCCTACCACTAACAGCCTACTAAACTAATTTAAGAACCATTTTTGTCTCTCGCTTGCGATGTATCACTTCAACACACTCCCTTGACACTAATTACTGTACTACTTTCCGACTTCGACTGGGCTTTAGCGTTACATGCTGTGTACTACCTGTCAAGCGTCATTTCAGCTTGGAAACATGAGCTCTCAAACTTCTGAAGGGAATTAGAATTTGTACTTTGTCGGGCTTTGTGGCGCTAGAAGCGTTGGACTCGATCAACATGGCGGCTCGGGCGCCGTGGGGCACATATCTGCGGCATTGTCGACTGAGTTCATTGAAAGCGGAGAAGGCTGCACACAGGCACTACTTACTTCTCCTCTGAAAGTCTTTCACACGCCGGGCCTCCATTGAAAAGCCCCCCTGGCTCGACAGAAAGGTGTGTTTTCAATAGAGACTTTGGCCAAAGAGGCCTGTGTGTGAGGGGGGGGGGGGGCTAGTTCCGCTGAATGCCTCGCCAAACAAATCCGAATTCAGCCCCAACCATGCAAGGCTGAAGTGGGGGGGTACTAGGTACTCCTTCCAGGATCAAAAGCTAAGCGGTGCATTCAAGTGAATACGTACAACGGCCTCCGCGTAAACAGAAAACGTCGATGGCTGACTGCAGCTGGACCCTCGCCGCTAATCACTCGCATTTCCAGCTCCACTCACAACATTTAGGACGAGGACTCGCTAGGACTACAAAACTAAGACGAGGAGCACTTCAATAGTTTCCGCCTTTAGCGGCGCTAATGCTAATGTTGCTACATCAGAAACTGCTTTTGAGCGTGACGCAGTGAAGTTGTCGCCCATCGCAAACTCCAAATAACAGACCTAATATTTCTCTCACAATGTCCAACGAAAATTATTATCTTCGTGAAAAGCGGCACTGGCGAGTATGCACGCTGACCACATTAAGCCAAATTATTTATGAACCACACAATCATATCCCTGGTGTGATCAAGCTAGTAAACAACGGGAAGGTGCGCAATTATGCATCCACCGCATGCACAAAATTGAGCCAATTTGCTCCGCTTGTAATGACGCTAAGATGGATTTTAACAGCGTTCTTTTTTTCCTTTTCTCTCAAAATGAATCCAAAAACAGCGGGCAGAAGACTGTGACACACAGCAACTATCGAACTGTGTTGCAGCGGCTGTCTGGTATTGTGGGGGGGGGGGGGGGGGGGGTCGTTTGGCACGAGGTAATGATGCCATTGAAAAAGGGGGAGAAAAAAAAAAAGGCTAACCCAATTGGAGAAAATGGCGGTAATCCAATTTACGGCAAAATAACATGCCAATCACTATTGAAACGGACACATTATAAAGCTGCCAGAAAATCTATCCATTCATTTCTTTTCAAACCGTATATCCTGATTTGGGTCAAAGTGGTACTGGAACCCACCCCAGATAAATTTGGGCAAGAAACGGGGTAAAGCCTTCAACCGCTTGATACTGTCATTTGTAATGATTGCATATTGATTGATTTGTAATGCTCGCATTTTGAAATATTCATCTTACAATGGATCTGAAATGAAATTGTGACAAAAATCTGTCTTCAGTAAATAACAATTGAGAGAAAATTTGTAATTGAATGCTGTCATGATTCACTCAAGTCAGTATGCGACAGAACCACTATCACGAAAAACGATTGCTTTGGACCAGAGTGTGACAAAATATGTTGGAAATCTATCGGTTGTGGATTTTGACCCGCGAATCTCACATACCTTTAGTCGAGACACCCGGCATCATAAAAAGCCTCCTTTGATAAAGTACCAACGCAGAGAAGCAACGGTGGATTTTTTTTCTCGGGGCTACTCAGAGTTCCCGAGGCACGGTGATGACACGGAATGTCTGATGACGACCGGCGCCATCCACTCTGCCACACTGAGGGGGCATTACAAGACGCCCCGGCTCCGTGGCATCAAACGCAAAGGCCCCGTCGTTTATCTGGGCAGGGAGCGTCGTACCTCGTGACGTATTCATTTAATCCCGTGACTAAATGACAATCAATCGCCCCCACTCAAGGCCACAATCAGTATCGGAGATTTAATCAGGAGCCGGCCCGGGGACAGAAAAGGAAACCTCCATGAATAATAATAAATAATAATGTGCTCTCACACAACAACCAGATGTGCATTTTCATTTTGCAGGAAAATGCACTCGTGGTTGTTTGGGGTGAAAATCGACAAACGCGCACGTCTTTCAAGAGGTGGGATGGACAAGATGGTCGACCATAGAATGGCGAGTGAAAGCGCAAGCATCTTGCAATTTTGTGTGTAGTCACTGATTCAGTGATTTCTCTGATGCGGGAAAAGAAGGCCAAAATAGTGTGAGAAAAACTTTCCATTTGGCTAAAGCCTCACGCCACCTCAATGGGCAGCGGGCAAACACTGCAATCATTTCATAAGGACACAAAGCACTCATGGAGCCGCCAACAGAAGAATGTCACATGGCAAAAAACAATGGTGACATGTCACACACGCAACCCCCCCCCGTCCTGTAAAGCCTCGTACAAACAGCCATTCTTTGCCGAAACTCCAAACAAAGAGGACCTTCCCGAGAAAACAATCGCATGAAAATATCCTAAAGCGTTTTTTTTTTTTTTTTTTTTTGCTAATGTCTGTGGCAAAAATAAATCTAACACAAAGGCAAAATCTCAAATTTCATGCGTCAAGTATACAGAATTTAAAATTTACTGCTAAATGGAACATTTGGAAACGTTTGATTTGAATTATTAGACTTGTCTGCTGAGTCATCCATTTAGTTGGCATACTCTGCCCGCACACAATCATGAACATTTGCTTGGCAATGAAAATGATCGTCAATGCTTGGGAGTATCCTTGGTAAACAAAACAGCGCATATAAGCTGTAAAGCTTTTGAAAATTTGAAGAAAAAAGAAATCATCTGCTTCATCCCCCCCTCGGCTAAAACAGGCAGCGACTACATTACCCATAATCCTCTTTGTTTTATCTGCTCGGCATTAGGACGCTGGCATTATTCCAAGCTCCGTCTTTCCGTTTCCAACATCTTGCATATTTGAAGTGTATCAAGAATAAACGACGGCAACCTCGACGACTGTGATAAATAATCCCAAAACGGCAATAACGGCAAACTCTCACCGGTGGAAAACTTCTGTCTGCTAATAAAGTAAACATTCATTGTTTCTCTCGGGGGAGTTATTGCGGTTGTTGTTTGTCGTGGTGATACTATTTGGGAATGAAGCACTCAAGCTGCATGTGTTTTGATTTTTCTTTGGCATTTTCGCAATAACATGGCACTTTGGATGTTGGGAAAGTGGACAAATTATTTGTGCTTAGCATCCCTAAATGGAAGACAAACAATTTGTTGCACTTTGTGATTCAACTTGAGTGCTTTGTTGTTTCTCCAGCGTTGAACTTTCTTTCGCAATTGAAGAAGTTGCCCCGCATTGATCTGCACGACGCCATCGATGCCGTTTGCTTATTAACATCGTCGGTTACGTTCTCAAATTAGCTCTCGATGCCCGACCATGAGGTCATGCCAGATTTTTTCCCATTCTTTCTCGCCGCCGTAAAATGATGAAAAGCGAGCGCTCGTCAAGATCGGAGGCCGGCGAGGACTCGCTCAAGTGCGCTCATTGTCTCCCGTTTAAGTGGGGTCACGATAGAGCCCCCCCCCACCCCAACCTTCCCGAGTCCACGAGCGGGAAGCGTCTGCAAAAAAACATCCACTCTTAACCCGCGGCATACCAAGTAGGCTCTCTCGGCCACAAAGGCCGACTTTGTCCTGGCGCACTCAAGGTGCTCTCTCACGAAAGCCCTCATAAGGTGGGCTAATGGCGGCTGCGGGGGGGAGGGGACTCAGAGTAGAGCAGCCTTTCTCCTACATTTTTGGGTCCAGGAGAGAATCTCGTCATCTTTCCGCCATTTAAACACAACTCGGCGTGCCAAAGGCATGAAAAAAGTCGAATGCGCTAACTGGTTTGTTTTTTAGCGTTGCCCATCGCTATGCACTTTATTTGGCTGCATAGTAAGTCGCTCCAAATTATTTGGCAGACCACCAAGCAACAGCTGGAGGTTTGGATGACCCAAAGTTTGAGAATCACTGGAGTAGAAGACATGCTACCTAAGAGAATTACTACACGAGGCAGAAGAAGAAAGGCCGAGCGGGCTAGCCAAGCAGCGAATAAAACTACTCAACAAATGAAACTTAATTGAGGTCAGCGTGATTGAAGGCGAGGACGGGCTGCCGCATAGCTTCCAGATGGCGAGCTGTTATTTCGTCGGGGTTCGCTAATGCGGCGCGGGTTGGACGCTTGTAACCCGAGCCTCCCTTGGGCCCCGCGCCTCCTAAAGCGAGGGCCGCAGGTTCAAGGCGACTTCAAACCGGGCCGCTGTTTGGATAGGAAGGTAGGTTGGACGGAAGGGTGGGGGGTGGGGGGGGTCTAAGTACGGGAGGTGGGGGAGTTGCAAAGCATGTTAACACCATTGCTGTGTTGAGCAAGTTTGGAAACAAGTGCGGCTTTGCTCCAAACCATCGTCGGAGGTTTGCTTACTGCAGCTGGAGAATCCTGCTTTGTTTGTTTGACGCCCGCGTCGTCTCGCGCTCAACCGACCCAAGTCATGTTTACACACGGTGGTGATTGTTTTGATTTGTTTTGCATGCTCGAGTACATCAAACTAAATATTTAGGTAGAGGTGACTGCATACACAAAGTGCCGGTGGGAAACTTGACTGACATGGTTCACGTCACGTACCTCGTGTCGCATGATTTTACTATTCGGGTTTCAAACCCGTGTCAAGCCGAGATTAGAGTTTCAAGGTAGGATTTCAAGCCTGGGTTGGTGTTTCAAACCATGGTTTGGGGTTCAGAGTAGGGTTTTGTTTGATACAAGGCTTTTAAATTACGCTTTCAAGGCAGGGTTGGGTTTTGAGAAGACAGGAATCTGTTGTAGCTGCACTTCCTGTATGTGGACCGCCCATGTGTCCCAATATTTATGTCTGCATATTCAGTGTATTACTCAAACCGCAAACATGATTCATTACACAGCAGCTACATAACAATCAAGACGGTGGAGCGGTGTTCCTCAGGGATGCGTTTTCAGTACACTTCAAAAACGATGTAGCCCAAAAAATGGAGAGCAGTAGCGACGCTGTGACGTGTGCGCAAAACAAACGTCACCATAATCATTTTTTAACACGTTAGGCACCCACTCAATGACACAATTCCGTCGCCACGCTGACAGCTTTCCACTTTAAATGTAAAATAGGTGGCGACTAATAAATTGCGAGGTGGCTGGCACATCTCGCCGTCATGTCATCACCGTGCTTTTTTTTTTTATTTACATGTATCTCGCCTGACGGAGCGAGATACGAAAAGCAGAAATCATATGTGATGTTCAGTTTCAATCAATGTGCCGCAAAGTATACCGGCGAGGTTTTGGGTGTGATTTAGCTCACACTTTGAGTTTGAGCTGAGTCAGAGGGACGTTCACACCAAGCCGCTGCGCTGTAGCTCATAGCTTTGACCCACTGCAGCTTCTTTTTATGGCCCCCAAAAAGCTCCCAGACTCCTCAGTTACTGATTTATTGTCGTTTGTTAACATTCCAGGAGGCCTTCGCTGGTGTACAAGTCAGCGCGGTTTTTTTAGTGCGGAGAGGACACTGATGTTTATTGATTGGTCGATAGAAAACTACCATTCAAGAATGGGGTGGAAATATAATCAAATTGGAATAAAGCCAATATTTATACATTGCATTTCTTTAATTGGTAGAAAATGCTGCCAATTTACATCTACTGCTCAAGTGTAAAATCATTAGCAACGTCAAACTATTCACGATATAGCCAAGGCTGCCAAAAGAATTAGCAATTGGAGCAAAAACTGGCATGGCTGCTGAACTGCCCAATTCTTTGGCAGTTTCCACGCCGGTACGTCACACGGTTTACGATATAGCAATCAGCGGCGCTTCAGCGGGCGTAATCAGCACGACTGTAATCAGGACCAGCACAATCTCGGCTCGATTGCAGAATGCGTTGTCAGTTTCAGCACTGCTACGTCACGCTAGTATTTGGGAGAAAGCAATCTGCGCCATTTCAACTCCCACAATAAGCGCAACTGCGGAAATTGCCAATTGCTAGCCAAAACCGTTCCTTGCAACAATACCTTGAAAGCGTCAAACCTGGTTTATTGAAAACCCTACTTCTCTGGGCTTGAAACCCAATTTTGACATCCTAGCCGCAATGTGAATCTGGTACACAATCCTTGTTTGAAATCTCGACACAAGTGTACAATTGTCCAAAACATGACTTGGTACAATGAAGTATTGTGATTCAGGAAACAACTCACCAATCTGGACAAATATATAACAGTGTTAAATGAACTATTTTAAGGCAGACAAAAGAGTGAGTTCATCCTTTCAGAGTGCAGCGATAGTGCTCTTATCCCTCAACTGTGCAGCTTTCAAGAAGGGATTATTGGACTATTTTAAGGAGGGGGGGGGGGGCACTTCATGCTGAATCTTGTGCGGATGGAAATATTTGGATGGAGCAATTTTTAGGATGACATTAAAAGTATGGCGAGGTCACGTAGGGTCGCCAGGCGGCTTGCGTACTTCCTGCTGTACCAATTTAAAAAGGACTTCAGTAATCCAGATAAAATAAAATCAGGTAATTGAATTAAACTGGTCAGAGATGGCTTGATGTGTCCATAAACAAATTTTTGATTTAAAAAAAAAAATCTTTCCATTTTTTTTTGTAGCATGATTGGTTTTTGAGATTTATTATTTTTTCGGGGTTTCAGGTTACATTTAGCTTGCGCAATACGGATGTTACCATGCGTTGCAATTTGTAGCTATGACGTTGTAGAAGAAAACAATCCATATATTGTCCTGACTCATTGGCTGCCAGCCCAGTTAAAATGAATATTCCACGTCCATACTCGTCAATGGCAGTGAATGAGTTAATTCTTGAATATTGTGAAATGCACCATTACGGTTTTGCCTACATCTTCATTCATAGTCAGTCATATGTAAAAAAACAAGCTGGCGCGTTCGTCTTTCATACTCTAACGGTAAAACGGAGCAGTTGGCGGCAGAAATAATCCCGTCACCTTGCTCACACCGTAACACTCGGCCGCCTCTCGAATTCTCCGAGCGGCCCGCGAGCAGATGGCCGCGTTAGCACATCCGTCGCAGTGTCATTTCCACATTTTCCACTTGCACAAACATGCTGATTTGTGCCCGTGTGTGTTTATTTTATTTTTTTTAACCATAAAATCACTGAAAACCAGACAGCGTGTTGACGCCGAGCCCAGAAAGACAAACGGTGAACGTGCACAATCGGCGCTCTCGAAGTAAACAGCACGCCGGCGCCCTTCTCCTTCTCCGCCGTGACCGTGGATTCAGTGAAATGAAAAAGGGGAGGAAAAAAAACCTGCAGCAGTTGCTGGTAACAAGTGTTTTGATTCACTTGGACTCAACACGAGAGGCTCGGAGCTCGCTCACTAGCTCGCACGCCGTCACGGCCGACTCCAGAAGACGAGGTACAAATTAGTCGCAAGCACTTTCGACGGAGGCCTTTTGTTTTCGCCCAGCGACGCTGTGTCGCTCCTCATTGATTCGTTTTACTCACACACGACAATCACAGACTGTAACGAAAGGAGCTTTGGAATCGGGAGGCGTCAACAAACTACTTCAGTTAATCATTTAAAAATCCGTCAGCGAGGTAGCTTGATTGTCAAATGGTACTAACATGTTTTTGCACTGCCTACATGGGCAGTAAAGAATATTTTAATACATTTTACATTTTTTTTGGTGTGATTTGCTTAACTGTTCTGCGACCGCCTTTGGAGGTCACAAAACAGAAGCAAAGGACTACTTTTGTCTAAATCCAGATGTTTGTTCCCTGAAGAATTACTAATAGATGAATTTGAAAAATACCAAATACCAATACCAAAAACATTAGCAAAAATATGCAAGCAGTATGCTCTATTATGGTTTTTTTTTTTCTTCATTTTGTTATCACATTAGTGCACATTTACTAGACAGCTTTCATATGAAGCACCGTGGCTTAAAAGTACTACACTACACAAGTATCTGGGAGCCCCTACAGCAAAACATGATTCTTGACGCCGTTTTAATTTGAACAAACAAAAGAAATCCATAAACTGTTTTTGAAAAAAACAGCTGCAATGCGGATTGACTTTCAGTGGCTCAATACGACACGCTTGGTTTAGCCAAAACCTCAGCGCTTGACCACACTGACGCACGCGCTGACCATCCAGCTCGGGAACGGCGCCAAGCCCCGATGTGCTCCCTGGCGTTTGTCCGCATGTGCTCGCCAGAGGGTTGCCGTGCGTTCAGATACACAAAAGCATCGGGCTGCACTACCGTGGGTCACGTATCCCAATACTTTTGGCCGTATATTGCCGTATCGAAATAAAAGTGATCAACAGTAACCGTGCAAGGTTGTCCCAATACTTTTGACCAAGCAGCATTGTTTCTGTACTGTCCTTCAGATGCGCCACATATTCCAATACTTTTGTTTACTTAGTACACACAAAGTAGTCTCCTCAAGCCTGCTTACAGTGTCAAGTTGTTCCACACCGTGCAAAACATTTCCGAATAGATCACAAAGATCATTACAAACAATGCATTCTGACTTTTTTTTTTTTTTTTTGCACATGCTTATCTGTGTCTCATCGCTCAGAAAGATTTTTGCTCGCCGGCTGGTGAATAGCACACGGCCTCGTCGACAACGAATGCGACGCGCCGGTGCAAGGTTCGCGCTTTGTTCGGAAGAGAAAAGAATAGGCCTTTTCTTGTCTATTCTTTGAAATTGATTATACCTGAAGCCATGGGAGATGCCATCCAGTACAAAAAAGTGAACCACCTTGACTCCTCGAAAGAACTTTGTGAACGTACACGCATCCGCAAATTAGGAGCTACGAGATGACATCATTTAAAAATGGCCGACCGGTCGGAACACCTCTTGCCGTTTGTTAGCGTGAGCGTATTTTTGACGACAGATTTAGCAGCCAGCTACTAGCATCTTTTTATCAATGCTATCACTTTAGGGAAGAGGTCCCAACGTGCTGCACTGTACAGAGAGCGAGAGTAAGACGATCGGACGCATCGTCGAGACGCGGCGACATAATCTTCCTATCAAAAGGTTAATCTTGCCGGAGACATGAAATCACTCAAGAGGATTCCGCTAAAGCTACACGCAACTGGACTGGTCTGTGCTCAAAATCATTGGGAGTTCCTCACAAATATTGCAAACAGATTTTACGTTGTCAAGCGCAGCCATTTTGTATTGCCATTTTTAAGACAGAAATATCAGAATTTCATTTTATTTGACACTCTTCTTGATTAAACCTGTTGCGTTGCGGGTCAAAATGACCCAATTTAACACGCTATTTATGTTGAAGGTCTAATTGACCTGCGTCTATTCGGTTGCACGTCTAATTGACCCGTCGTAAGTGCATAAAAAAGTGAAAGGCAGCAAACACAATAGCAAATGGCGGCTTTATGGTATAGAAAAACACCTTTCCTAATCATCTGTCCACAAACCCTGTCATTTCTTTATGCCACTGCTGAATCCTTATTAAAGCATGATAAATGACTTTTTTGTCAGCGCCGCTCATGTCACCCACACGGCTTTAAATCAATAACGTCAATGCGTTTTTACGCAACAACACAACGCAAACAGACAGGTGCTGTTGTCTGGGTCACGCCGCCGCATAAGAGAACAGGTCAGCACATTCTCCGTGTATTTGATAAATAAGGGCGCTCGCTAAAATGTCATCTTTGCGCCGCGGCTGAGAGGAAAAATGCCCCAGTGTGCCTGTGACTGGAGCAGTCGAGCGCTAGCGGGCCAGCTAGCGGGGCCTCATAAATATTGATGGCGTAACAGCTGAAGGTCAGCTCCGCCGGGAGACGCCACTCTACCACTTTGCCGCCCGACGCTCGTAAAATGTATGGCCCGGGCCGAGGCGCGTGGCAACAACGCTGCTGCTGTTACGACGTGCGCCGTCAAACAACCAACCAAAGCACACGTGTGCAAATCTTAACCTTCAAGTTTCAACAAGTCCCAAATGACTGTGGCAATCACCAAAAATCAAATCCTCAAATTTCAACCAAGGCTATTGTCGATGTTTTTTATTTATTTTTCCACAAAAGAATCACTATTAAACGTCACAGCTTGAATACAATTTTAGATAGCAGCTGATTTTTTTTTTTTTATGGTTACACAACACAGGCTCACTTGTTGCTAGGCAGAATTCAGAGGGCACTATCAGATTGGCCGAGGACAGATTTCCTGTGAAACAACGTGACTGCAGTGGGAGCACTGCTCTGTATCAATTAGAAAAGACATATTACAGGAAAAGATGGCGACCTTTTTATACAGATATACACTAATGAACAAATTAAGGCATGAATGCCCCGAATTAATCCCGAGTCATCTAAAATTAATTAGGTATCCAAACAGATGCCTCAACATGTTTCTAGCAACATTCCAGTTTCCTGAATACTAATAAAGCCACTCCACGTGTTTTGGGATTTTTTTTCCACCAAACATTTCAAGAGATGATATCTGTATCCAAAAGATGCAAAGTGCCACACTCTTGACCTTCCTTCTGCGGCTCCCCCGTCTCCAAACTACTCCACCGCCTCCCACTGCGCGTGCATATTGATCACAGCGGGGTGAAAATGCAAAGTTGTGTGGCACAAAACGCTGCTAAACGCAAAAGGAGCCCCGAGACTGCTTCATTAAAGCAAAGGGGCTCGAAAACCGGAGCTCCGGCGACGGGTGAACCGCTGGGGCTTAATTACCTGAGGCTTAGGCCACATTTCAGCGTCTTGCATAAGATGCTCGTGATGAAACACCACTGGGGAAGGCTCTTCTAGTGGGAGGGACAAACAAAAACCTCGCACGTTGTTAGCGGGACGCCCCGCCCGAGGGACGGGACGGAACGGAAAGCTGACCTTCAAACGCGGCCGGACCATATTGTTTTTTTTTTTCTTTTTTTAAATGTAATTACCGTCACTTTGGTTTCCTCCTCGGGGTTCAACGCGAGGCTGCCACGCTGTCGTGAGAATAAAAGGCGCTTCAAATTGAACGAGTCATTTGCCACGCTGTGTTTTGAGGAACACGTCTAAGGCGACGTAGAAGCAGTCAGTCGCATGAGGGGAAAGTTGTTCGCTGCTCAAACTTGGGCTCGGCAGCCGTCGCTTGGGGCGGAGCCAAGTAATTGACAATAAATGACTGTCATATCAGTTTTCATGGGCAACAAACATTAGAACCCAATTAGCGTGACGGCTTTAAAAGCTGCAGTATGACACATCACATCAATCAAAAATCTCATTTCTATACCGAAACAAAAAGGCTTTTTTTTCACAAATGTCTGCATAAAGAACAATAGAGATAAAATATCAAGCAAGGCACCTCCCGTTGCGTTTCCATACTCTTCTTTGATTGGCCCCCGAGTTGGCGGCAATGGATGTGGAGACACCGCAGGATCCACATGTTTGATCACACAGTCTAGAGGATCCCCCACCTCCCCGACGCCACCCGCCCACTAAACAATTGACCGGATGAAGAGTCTTTGTGTTGGTGCAGAGGGGCGTGTCCAGGGGGGGCAGGCTAACACCTGGCTCCCCAATACAAACAACTCCGACACTGACTTCAGAAAGTAATCTGAGCCCGGAGCTATACGGGCCTCATATTTTTGCACCTGCTCACTCAACGACGAGCCACAACGCATCATGAGATGTGGTGTCGTATTTTATAAGGCCCAGCAAAACCAATTCGATGATGCACGCTATTTTATATCGGACAGTAATTCACTAGATCCCCCGGGCGGTATTTTGTTGCCTCTTCCAGCGTCAATCAAATAGCACCATTATGACCCGATGCTACTCGGTCAAAAACTTTATAACGCCGTCAAACAGAAAGAAATCTTCAAAGTTTCATCACAAGGACATTTTCAGATTTAATTAGCATTTTCTTTACAGATATGCACTTCACAACCAATCACGACTCAGCTTCAGAGAACTGGTGAGCCCTGATTGGTTGTGACCTGGCAACTGTGATGTCATTTTCAATCGACAGCAAGTGGCAAAATGGCCGCCCCCTGAGACGAATTTTGTTGCTTAATTGATATTCCACAAGCACACTATTATTCAGAATGCCATGTTTACACTCATGGGGGCACATAGAACACATTTGACATATTTAGGACGCACTTGAAGTTGCTTCACTGGAATCTGTGTTATTTGATGTCTTTATCCTGTATTAGTCCAAAAAGTATGTATGCGGACTGTTAGCGTTTTAGCAGACAAAGCGTATGACAGGCAGCTACTGGGCAGCGGTCGTAATAAGGAATCCGAGTAGCCTCCACGTGTCACAGCCCGAGTGATGAAGCCGTCGCAACCGAATGAGAATGAAGACTCGGCAAGGTCAGACAAGCTAAATGTCTTTCTGCTCCTTTGAGAGACGGCGGAAAGAAAAGGTTGAAGGGCAGGTCACCGGGCGGCCGTGGATGACTTGAAATGGGTTGTTGGGGAAATGGGGGAAAGCATGTGGGTGTGTCGTAATATTACTTTACACGCGTTGCATTTAGATGGAGTACATGCGTGCGAGAGCAGCCTCGGCTAAACGTAAAGCCGCCCCCGAGCCAAAAAACACTCGGGTTGGGCCTGCTGAAAAAGCAGTTACACAAGAATTATTGATTCCACTTTAGAATTACTGACATCAGTGAAAAAAAATGACTACACGCAGAGATCCGTGTTATGATTGCATTTATGCTTAAAGGATGTATCGGGGGGAAAAAAAAGCATACCAGCATTTTTTTGGAGATCTTTAATCCTCTATTTTTAAGAGTTATGTTGTAAATTGAGTTTTTCCTTCTCCCATCTGATGAAAATACGATTCGAATCAGACTAATCGCTTGTTCATAGTGTTCGTGTCATCCAGGTCAAATTCGCATGGCCATTCAATTATTCTGATTACGGCAGCATGACGCCATGCTCCGCCCACATAGGCAAGAAGGTTTCGCTAGCTAGCATTAGCCATCCTTCTTCGATAGCTGCTTTCGATCGGGGCCCGTTTTGAGCAACTTCTTTCTCGTAACGCTACATCTTGCTACCTTTTTCAAGCTGGCACAATTCAGCATCTGCGTATGTCCATTACCACACAACACACTAAGCCACAGAATGAAAGACCATCATTAATGGACGAGTGGACACACGTCTTTCATAGCCAGCCAATCAGAGCAGGAGATTGTCCGAGCTACTAGTTCTGCAGCCCCCTACCAACACCCGACAATGGCTCCCGGGGGTTCGACTCACTCGCTCACTCACTCATTTTACTCCCACTCTGCTCTCACACGTTGTTTGGGAACTCCTCAAAATGACACCGCACTACAACACAGCACAGCACAGCACAACAAAGCTTATTAAATAATATGCGTTGAATTCTGGGGAAAATTAAACTATAGCTGCAAAGAATTTGCTGTTTCATAAATATTATCTAATTTTTGAAATTATTTTAATTGAATTCAAATTTAACAGAAATTATTCTTAAAAAATATTTATGAAAATAAATGTTATGTGCCTTTCATTGATTTAATTTTTTTGTATAAATCATTTTAAAGAAAAATGTTGAATTAATTCAGTGAATCCCATTAAATTTAAACATTCAAATATTTTCAATTAAACCAACAATTTCCTTTATCCATTCGAAACATCACCACAGATGTTCACTCCAAGTCCCATTAAAAATGAACACATCATCATCATGGTAGCAAGCGTAACGACATGTTCGGGACATCCTATACGCAGCCCCTGCCTCTTATTTGACAAGCCCACATCTCGTCACGTATGAACGAGAATAAGCACGCAGGTAGACCAGAGAGCGAGCGAGCGAGGGAGTGAGCTGTGCACGGCCGGGACCGAAGGTGCGGTTCAGAAGGGGAGGGGGCGAGGAGAAGAGAGGAGAGCCACATCTGCGCGCACGATGTATATTTCAATGAGCATTTCTGCAGCTTACCATGGTGAAGACAATGCAGCAGGTCCCGTCCGGGTCCACACTTGACTTGATGAGCTCTCCACTCGCAGACGCACGTTATTTCCACAGTGCACGATGCTGTGTGAAGAGGAGGAGGGGGGGGGGAAAAGAGGGAGCAAAATTGTCCTGTTCTCCTTCCGTGCGCGGCGCTCCAAAAAAATCTATAAAAAAAAATAAAAAATAAAAAAATGAAAGCGCTGCTGCTCACACGCACGTCAACACGTCCACGTTGTTGGAATGCGCGTGATTGTTCCTTGGAATTGAGGAGGGGAGGAGGGGGGGAGCAGGAAAACGAGGTGTCACGGTGCCAAGGCGGCCAAGCGATGTGCATGCAGGGGAGTGACAAGCTGCTTCTGCTTCTGCGTGCTCCCGCTCACTGAGCACACGCGAGGAGGCGCAGAGCGTGCGTGGACGCCCCCTTCGGTGCGAGGAGGCTGGAGTCCCTGCAAGTGGCTGCTCTCTCTCTCTCTCGCTCACTCACTCTCCCTCTCTCTCTCCCTCCCCCCCTCTCTCACTCAACAACTTGCTGCATTCCTATTTACATTGAAACACACGTGTAGTGGCCAGTCAAGGATAAATATTTTGGGGGGACACGCTGTTTACGGTTGCAGACTTTATACTCAATGTGCTTACAAAATTAACAGCAAGAATTTAAGAAAACAGGAAGTAAGGCAAATTGCAAAAACATAAATAAATATGATTTTGGAAAAATTGATTACGGAAAAGCACGTATTGAGTGTTAAGATAATTTGTATTTCCCTGATATTTATTGAGCAATCATTTTGACATCGCTTAACAAAAAGTGAAAAAAAGTGATGTTAATCCTTGGATGTATGTTCACTCCCACAACGGCGCAAACATCCCTTTCTAATTGTGCACATAACCAAAGAAGGAAAAAAAAAAAAAAAAAGTTGGACTGCATTTTGTGGATACCAAATTCTTTTGGCAATAATTTCCCTATTGTCGCTAAAATAGCCTGCAGACGTACCAAATGTTATGTCCCCCCCGTCGGTGGACTATTTGACTTTGAGCCCAAAAGCCGATTTGGAGCAATCAATTGCCACCTTTGACATGTGCGGTTTGGAAGGTGATGCAAAAGGGCCATCTGTCCCGTTCACGTCTTTTGTCCCGCTTCTAAATCCGCTCGCCACTCATACTCGACGCTCGTTCCCAGCCCGAGCGACTGGTCAAGAGTTCCTGGCCCTGGAAGCGTGTTTGGTTGGCCCAGGGCCGGCTCGCGAGGGGTAGGGGGGGTCTCGGTCCTCTAATTCGCCGCTTTGTGCGCCAAGAAGCTAATCTGGCTGTGCGAGTGGAAAGTTAAAGATGCTTTCACATGGAAAACTGGAGACGGGGGGCCCACGGGGGGGATTTGGCCTCGCGTCCGTGTGGGAATGTTGGGTTTTTGCGTGCCGCCCTGGCAACGTTCGGCGATGTGGGCGGAGTCAGCAGTTTCAGAGTGACCACTGTGAAGGTGTGGCCATGTTTTTTTTTTTTAACATAACAGCGATAGACGATAGGTGAGTGACATATTTGCAATGAAATTTTACAAACAAATTTTGCCTTGAATCTATCAAGTTGGTCTTAATTTTATTTGCAGGTGTCGCCGATACGCTTAAGCCTCGTGCTCCGAGTGTTCTTGTGTTTTGATAGTTACCTTTAATAATTTACCAGGTTTGCTGCGATCTTGTGCGGCGGCGGGCGCGTGTTCTTTTGTTCTTGTCATAGGGAAGAAAAAAAAAAACGTGTTTGCTTTTGAGACAAGGCTCAGAGCTGCGACTCCAATTATTCGCCCCATAAAATCCCTAATTGGGCTTCGCTTGGCTTTGCTCTACGACGCCTCCCCGCCTCTTTTTTTGAAGGTTTTGCCCTTCCTTCTTCTGCGGCTGCTGCTGCTGCTCCTTACTTTGAAATCTGACTTAATCATTAAAACACGAGCACGGCTTCTGCTTTGTGAAATGAACGGCGCCCGATTTCTTTTATCTTCGTCTTGTGAGGATTTTTTTTTTATATCAGCAGCTTTGCATCCTCTTGATTCAGGTTGTGTGGTTTTTTGGTCGAGAGGTGAGATGTTTGATGCACTGTGTTTTTCTATTTTTGCAGATCTACAGACGAGCTTGGTGTGCGCCGTTGTGGGTGAGAGCACAGCCGACATGATTTGACAGAAATGATAGCGACGCCTTTCTTTCCCTTCAAATGCAGTGTTCAAGAGTTAAAGCATACATTTGAAAAGTTTGAATCCTGTGATGCAAAGCTTCAGTTTAGCAATCATCTAAGTCTGTACACTGGACGCAGATCTCCGGGAAGCTTTTATGCCTGCTTTAGGTTTGGCCCCAGAGAGATTGGCAGTCAGAAAACATAGCCTCTTGCTAACGAGAAAACTTTCTGCTTGAATGAGCCTCTGATTCCCACTGAATGCTAAACAGAACACGCAAGAGCACAGCGACCTGTCATTTGAGTCGCCCCGGTGATTGTCGTTCAGCTGGAGAAAAGGTTTTTTTTTTTTTTTTAAAACGCATTTTCAGCTATGATGTGCCCGAAATACATCTTGCACCATTTTTTATTTTCTCATTAATATACCGAGTCGCCATCTCTGACATTCTCGCAAGGCTGTAAAAGGATCAGGCCTCTGAGCGCCGTCCATGTGGACTGATGAAAGATTAAAAGGATTGTTGAGATTGAAGGCACATTTAGTACCCCGCTGAGGTCCAATTTGGCGTCCCTGCGCAGTCGGCGAGGCTATAACGACAAAAAAGAAAAAAAAACATGGTGGCGGAACGACGGCGCTCGGTTGTGATGCGACGTGGACGGAGGAAAAGTCGTGGAGACATGGCAACCGCCGCAAGCTCGCAATCATTTGCAGTGTGGCCAATCTCTTTCTGCACTAATGGCTCTGCGGGGGCATACAACCTGCAAACAATAATTGCGCCATGGACACACGCTAATGGAGGAGTTTACATTGTGCCTTGTGTTTTTAGCACAAATCCCTCACGTGTCATGTTTCCACCAGAATGCGACACAATTTTAACAATATAACATATTTCATCACATAATATCGGATTATAAAATAAAATATAATTTTAAATATATTTATGAGGGGGTCTGGAAAAAAAAAATCTGCTCTCCCTGGATCGCAATCATTTTAGAGCTCCTACTCCAAAGACCCAACTATTAGCATACAAACAATCGAGAAGTCTATTTCCATCCCATAATGTGCCATGCTTATTTTGATCACAGTTCTACTCGGTTTGTGACGAGGGAACGGCACTTGCCCTTGAACACTGTCGCCCTTCGAGCCGACACTGAACTGCAAGATGACAAGCAGCGACCAGCGGCGCTAACAACTGCGTGTCCGTCAAGAGGAAGTTGCAGTCTCGACGAGAGCGACAGGTCGGACCTAGTCGAGTGTTTGCCGTCTCGCCGCCACCGCGGGCTTTTATTACGTACCTGGACGTGGGAGCGCAAAATAACAGCATGTCACTGGAGAAGCTCAAGCATTCGAGTCGCTGTTAAGTGCTAATGCGCCGCATGTACTGGTGACTCACTTACTTCCGCAACATCGACTGAGAGTCGTAGATAAAAGAAAAAAGGGGATTAAATGGGCAAAACTAAAGCAACATCAAACTTAAATTTAAAGTGTTACACATTTTGCATATATTCTTTATCCTCTGTTAAAACATCTGCTATTACTGGAGCTTACTTCACTGTTAAAACTCTTCTTTCCGTCTGTATGGTTGTAATATACTGCCACCCGGTGGCCAAGGTGCGCAAACCGAAAATAGCACAAGAGATGCAATGAATTAATGTCATTCTCATTCAATTCGAGTTTAAATTATTCCTCCGTTTCAAACCAGCATTACATGATGTTTCGTTTGGGCATATTTCTATCATAGCTTCGGTTTGTTTTTAGTTCAAAATAAACTTCAATCAGTCAATGGGGAAAGAACATTTGAGTGTTTTGAATGAACCAAAATGGTCACAGAAGAATTTCTAAAAGAAGCTTGAAATGGTAACCAGTTTTGGGCCAAACCATGATGATTTTGATGCTAAAAGTAGAGCCTTAGCTTGCAATGAAGGCACAAGTTGACTAAAAGCTCCGAGCGCTCCCACCGCACACGCTTCCTCCCATAAAAAGCGTCTGAGTTATGACGGGCCGCCGCCTTGTAAAAACGGAAGGCGGCGCATAACCGAGTCGTGTGGCGTGTCATGACCCGCCTATCATTACATTTTATAGCCGCTGATTCCAGGAGCAACCCGGCTTTTGGCTAGCCCGATACATGCTAGCATTAGCGGTAGTTTTGGAAGGAATGGGGGAAAGCTCTTTTACACTGCGCTCCTCAAAAGCTGAGTACTCTCACGTTGCGTACGCCAAGGTTCACCAATATTGTGACACATGGGGTTACCACGGCAACAGAGGCTATTCTCATTATCGCAACTAAGCTTAGGATCAACCCAATTTCGACAAAGCCGTTCCGTTAAGCGACCAAATGACTGAGTGTTGCCGCTCATCTTTTGAATGTGGATCTTTTATAAAGCGTCTAAACAACGGCGCAGAATGCTAATGCTCATGCAAATCATCACCCGAGGCGGCGATTCAACACAAATAAGAGCCTTACAAGGACTTTCAAGTCAAAGGGACTTTAATATTCATGTTGAGATCTGGGCGACTGCTAAATTAATTAGCCGCAATGTGTAACAGCAAACGCTAACTCAAAGGATGCCCATTAAACACCACCAGTTTGTCTTGCTGGGTCACTTTGAAAATTTACAGATTGGCAGCACAGATCATTTGTGTTCAAGGGAATTAGATGTGGAAAATTCCATTTTTATTGCTTGTAAACAAATACAGCACAGCAATTGTTTTTTTCTTTTAGGAACCTGTTTACAAAATGTCAATAATATTCAATATGGAATAGAAAAGCTTGTCCAAAACAGACTAAGCTTGACAAAAAAAATAATAATTCTCCCTCAGTCAAAATGTACGACTTAATAAATAAAAGGATGTTAAAGGTTGAGCAGCTGACAGATGAAAGAAAATTGAAGGTAACGTTGGCGCTCAATAAACTGGGAATCAGAAACATGAGCACATGTCCCTGGAAATGGCACTTTTATCGGGCCGGCGGCACGCTATCCTTCGGCGCAAATAAAACAGAGTTGCTACAAACAAGGCAAATCTATAATTGAGGTTACGGGAAAAAGCGTTCAGGATGGTTTTCTTTTAGCTTTCCTTGTTGAGACAATTTAGTACACTATAATCTATCAATCGGATTGGACAGAAAGAATATTTCGAGAGACCCCGACAACGAGTGCGTGCGGGGCGCTGTAGTAATCCCAGCGGCCAATCAGCAATGATGCCCTTAAAGACTCCAGTTTAACCTTACAGTATCCAGGGAGGCTTGACCTTTGTGTGAAGATGAAGCTTCCTTCAGAACTCCAGCGTGGCGAGTCGACGATGGAGTCTGCGATCAATAGTGTGGCCGCTCGCAACGTCGGGTAAAAATAGCAAGCTGCCACGGTTTTCCTTACATTCTGTGTGGGCCATCTGGTTGGCTAACGTGGTGCGAGGCACCAGGATGAAATACGGAAACATTTTCCGAGATGAAAACTCGGACAGGATGTTTCTTAGTTGGCGCAAAACTCATTGTTTGCTTTTTGTTTTCCTGAGAAATATGATACAGCACCATAAATAATATCTCGGATGTGGTGCTTTTTTTGCATTCTAATTAGAGGCGCTAAAAATCTGGAGTGTTTTAAGAACCGACAAATAAAAAATAAATTAAAAAAAAGCTCCCACTTTGTTAAAACTACTCCAAAATACTACATTTAAACATCCAATGATTAACTTTTTTTAATCTTTTTCTTTGTCTTTTCTATCTGCTAATCCCATCTGTGTTGTTCCAAAAGAATTGACAAACTCATTATTTCAAAGGAAACTTTTTAATTAACCTCCTTAATTAACCTTGAGCGCTTTGTGTTGACGGCTCCGTTCCAAAGATCCGGGGGTTTTTTTTCGCTTCCCTAAAATGATATCCCCCAAATCAGTACAGACGCTCACTTTATTGACCGGCCTCTACTTGCGCTTCCACCCATCCGCTTATTGTGAGATGACCCGGCGTAGTCACGTGACCCCGGCCGCCACACGTACACTGGCGAGTTGATGAGTCGTTGATGGAGAGGTCGCCGAGGTTGCGATGCGAACGGAAGCGACGCTCGGCTGGTTTTCTCGTGTCTATCTGGCCCGACGCCCGCCTTAAAGGCAAAACCTGGGCCGACGACTTTTGTTATTTGGAAAGGTGGGGGGACTCCGATCAGGTCAGAGTCTATTTTCTACTTCTTAGCGCCTACTGTCATCGCTTGCAAATTATTCGCCTCCACGGAGAGAGAAAGGGCGAGGCGCTCGGAGGTGAGGCCGATTTGTCTGCCAGTGAGGCTGCACCAAAAAGTCGCAGCCGTTGACCCGAGAAGTCGAAATCGTAAATTTCAAAAACCAATACGCCGGGAAAGCGACCAATCGGATCAAGCGTTCTTTTTTCGAGTCGGCCTTGGATGCGGCACCTTCCAGGGCCATCTGTTTTTTGCATCTTGGACCGATTTGAACTCGATCAAAAGACAGCGCCTGGCCCGGGAGCCAGCTAATGTGCTCATTAGCATTGGCCATGGCGCCCGCGAGCATTCGCCGGGCATTAATGAAGTAAAGCGCGGCGCTAAACAATGGGAGCCCGGGTCTTGCTTCGGAATGCTTAGCCAGCCGCACACGAGGGCTCCCTAATGACCCGACAATGTCGACTTGGCCGCAGTTCAATAGGCTCTTGTTGTCGACTTGCTTCAACGTCTTCTATGTAGACACGCTAGTTGTTTTTTTTTAATTCACTGGAGCTCCCAGTAATGAGTACAGTCTTTCCTAAAAACACTGGCCATGGCCATAAAAGCCACACCCTAAATAATTACGACTCAGACAACCTTATTGATCTTTGGGGCAACTTACGGGACCAAATGCACATTCAGCCTAAACAAAAACTCAATAGGACAAGGTCGTAGGAGACCCGCTAACGAGGGGAACGGGCCGCGGCGCAGGTGGAAAGAAAGGAAGAAATGATGCAAGACAATCACGTCGTCAGGAAATTGTATCAGAAAAACATGCCCTAAATAATTGGAACTGTCTTTAGGAAAATGCTCATCACTAAAATAAACCCCGCCCCAAATGGCTGGCAGGTATTTTGTACAATCAAGAATATGTTGAAAATATTTTCTAATCGGAATATAAATCTGAATATAATCAAGCACTTTAAAAATAAATAAAATAAGAATAAAATAATAAATACAACAAAATGAATAAATAAAAAAATAATATATAAACAATAACACCTCGCCTCTAATAAACTGCTCCTTTTATGCATCAGGAGGATGGCCTCAATTCGAAGAGAAACCTCACTCCAAAGAATCTCAGCTCAACATCACGCCTCCTTATATACCTTCAAAAACACTCTCCGTTCTAAAAGAAACTCATTCCTCACCTCAAATAAATGCTTCTTTTTTTTTTTTGCCTTAGGGACAATAGCCACAACTCTGAAAGACAATCTTCTAACTAACCGGGTGCGTCAGACCCTTAAATGCCACTTCACGTCAACTTGACGTCTCCTTTGTTTTCCCTTGAGACAACGGCCTTTACCGTAACAGAAACAAGGCCACAAATAACCACCGTAATATAAACCATTCCCCAAGTCCGTCCGTCTGTCCACCGCAATAAATGCCTCGCCTCAAAGAGACACCCGGATTTGTTTTTGGCCGGCGAGATAAACGAGGCGAGGCGGAGGACACGGCGTCTCAGGAGTGCCGCTTGACGGGGCCGCAGCTCGACAGTAGATCACCGAGTCGGACGCTTCGTGGAAATTCCCAATGTCGGAGATGCTTGGGAATATCAATAGACGTGTGATTGAGAGCAACCTGATGGGGGACGCTGGGAGCGGCAAGCAGCCAGATACTAATCAGTCTGCTGTCGCTACAGTGCAGACACACAACATTACGTCCAAGACAGGATTCTACCCTCAGGATCTTACGAGGAAATTCAGACTCTTAGGAAACATGGGCTAACAACAGCATAGTGTTAGCATTTTGGCTAACGCGCTGTGCTAACAGCTACGTGTTACTTTGGTATTTTACAGTAGAACGGCATCAAGTGACACAATGCAAATAAACAAATCACCTTGAATAATATTTCCAAACTGGCTACATGAAAGACACAATGTGTACCACCAGAAAGAAGAAATTGCAATTCCAAATTTAGCATACTAATGATGACTTCAAAAGGTAGCACACCGGGGGAGGAGTGTGACCTTTTCGCTAATGCCGTGTTTATATTAGCTGTGACTTACCGGCTTTGCTTGTGCTGGTCTTGCTTTTGCTTCATATCATTATTACGATGATGCTCTTTTGCTGGCGATGGCAGCAGTGTGGCAAGGCCTCTCACATTTTTTAACAGCATTTCACAAACGCAAAATGGCCGCCAGCAGTCTGTGAAAGCTCACGCTCCTGTGTGGTCGCCATCGAGGCCATCTCGGATACTGAGGAGAATTAACACAAAACAGAGTGGGGGAAAAAAATGTGTTATTCACGTTGTACCTCACACCAACTTGCACACAGGGTGGTGCAGACTTGTTCCACGAAAATGGAGGAGGAGTGGGGGCACTTCCCCTTGTGTTTTGGAAACATGCTAAAAGCAATTCAATATGCCAAGCAGTTGAACAAGAAAAGCAGTCTCGAGATCAGCTTGCACGGCGCTATTAGTGGGTAAGTGTGATCATTTGTGGAAACAATGAGATATTTGATATTCTCTTTTCAATTTAGTAGCTTACCGATAAAGAAAAACACACACAGTGTTGATTCTCTTTGAATAGAATCTTACGTCAAATAATAGAAGCTGCGAATCCATTCCATGCGACGTAAACAGGATTTAAGTCCTCCAGGTGAGTTAAACGTGCCTATCGGCCTAACAAGCTGTTGAACGGTGGCGGTTTTCTGTCCCCTTCAAGGTTACATAGCACAGGTGTCAAACACAAGGCCCCCCCGGGGGCCCGTCACATTATTTTATGTGGCCCGCGAAGACAAATTGTGCATCAAATTTGTGTGTCATTACTCGAATTGCAAATTGTCTTTACTTTTAATATTTATACTCGTCTGATTTGAAAATGAGTTATTTGTCAGTTTGTTATGTAGCTTTTACTGTATATAATATGAGGTGCTCATACATTTATTTGGGTTGACAGTCACAATGGCCCTCTGAAAGAAGCTATGACTACAATGCGGCCCGCCGAAAAAAAGAGTTTGACATCCCTGTCATATACATAGGGCTCTTTTTGAGCGTACGACCTCGCTTAAGTAGTGTTTGTTTGAGGCTTTAGGCTCTCATGCTTTGTTCCTAACAAAAGAGGCCGCCTGTGTGCCTTGCTACGGCGCAGCCCTTCTCAAGGTGTCCTTCAACAAACCGCGTTTATCATCGACCTGTGTGCGTTATGCGTGTGTGCGTGCGTGTAAATGTGTGCTTAGCACGTTTGTGTCACTTCCATCGGCACATCGACAAAAGCTCACCATTGTTTTCACCAGAAGGTCATGAACGTGTCAATTGCGTCTCGCGACAATTGAGCAAAGTGCAGGCAATTTAAACGTATTTGTATGATATGGTAATTATTATCATAATAACTGCAAGTGAAGAATTGTGACTGTCACTGTTCGGGTCTGGAAGCGAAATCGACTCAAGAATCCTGGCAACCGAGGTGGGTGAATACAAATGATGACAAGAGGTTAGCTTGCAAGCTCGCTTGCGAAGATCAGATGGGATGGATTCCAGTCACCTAAGGCAGTTAGGCTGATATATTTTTGTGCTTCAAATAATGAGGAATATTTGCTTTGATTGTCGCTTTGATTGACGGTTGAACGGCCGGGCATTGTCTCGGGGCATTGGGGAGAAACGCCCGCAGCATTCGGGCACGGTTGAACTTTTCCCAATTGTCAAGCCTCATTTTGGGTACTTTGTGATTTCTTTTTGCATCATTCAAATTTGGCAGGCTTGTCAGCACTCTTCTGGGAGGGTCCAATTGAGAAGATATTTGACATGGATTTTGACACTGTCTTTGCAATGATTGGCCGGACTCCATTTTTCCTCTGTGAGGCTTAAGAAACAGAATGTTCTCAGTGGAAAAACGACATTTTTCACAAATCAAAACCCAGATCCTCTTTGAAAATGGAATGGACAAGATGATGTTTCCCGTTTGATAGAAAATGTCACTAGTGAGCTTTTGCCATCAGAACACCGGGGCTATTTAGGTCTCCGACGGACAATACAACAAGCCTTTAAAAGGACTTTAATAAGACTCGCGGATGTGATGGGATTCCCGCGGGGGTGAGAGCGGGGGTCTTGTCTTGACAGAACAAGGAGGGGGGAAGAGGGGGGGCCTGGCTACAGTTCTGCTTCTTGTCCCGAATCTGAGGAGGCTCAGTAAGGCTGTAGCAGCTGAGAAAACATTTCACCGGGAGACAGACGATGCAAAGTAAAACCAATCTTTTCCTACCCCCGGCCAACAGCTGGAACAATAAACGCTGTGATTTAGGACGGGTTAAATCTACCTCCGTCGAACACAAATAATCTGGAGGCTATAAAAGTAAAACAGCGGCGTAAAACCCCGGATTAGCCGGCCCGCCGTTTGGTTTTTAGCAGACGTCTTTTGACGATATATTAACCGACATTTTTATTCATTTGCCCGCTCCTGTTACACGCCGATTCTTCAGTCGCAGCTGCCGCGGCATTTTCACGCCGCTCCTTGATCGCACGCCGTCTGTACTCTGAGGTCATTACGTCCCCATTTCTGTGCGTCAGCTGTGGGAAGTCCAAATACATTGTTTCTGAGGTGAAGCACATTTTCCAGGTATCTACAGTGCATCAATAACTAAATTCCAATTTTTGGATTTAATCTCCCCCTCACCTCGAATCCTAAGAGCTTTCCCTTTCCTCACCTTTGACTAAATTATTTACGCTTTGTTCGGCTAATGAGGCTAACAGCTAAAACCTGCTGACAAAAACAAATAAAAATTTCATCGGGGGGAAGTGGGGAATGTTTTACTCGTGCGTAACTTAAATGAAACCTTACACTGACGTTTTTTTTTTTGCAAAGGCTATCATATTATCCTGAGGTAATTGCGATATTAACCTTATTTATTCCGACTGCCGCACTGTACACAAACGCTATCCCACTAGGCTATTTCCATATATGCAGCGAGCTCCCAAAATTTTTTTTTGGCAGCCACAAGTAGAAAAAGCACATTAGTCGGCTGTAAAATTGACATGGAATTCACACCGAACTCTCATCAAGTCCCTCGGTGGAGGAAAATGACTTCCACATCACGTTAATTTTCATCGGAATGTGCCAAAAGTGCCATGGGCTGTTTAAATCACAACGTATGGGCTCGTGGGCGGGACATTATGGAGCTGAAAAGACCTTAAATGTGGTCTGGGAGAAACGGCCAGGCTTTTAATTAGTTTCCACGCCAAATACAGCATTGGGAACACAGACCTTGCTAGGGTCACGGAGAGTTTGCGCGTTACTAAAATCCAGACATGCAGAGCGAGCAAACGCTACGGAGGAATAAATATAAGTTTTTCAACTCAATTTGTGACGCGCTGTTAAAAATCAGGACCCCTGCTGGGAAGCCAAAGGCCGTGCTGTCGTGCCGTGGCTCCTTCCAGCGCGTTTACTGGACCGCTTTGCGCCAGATTTCCCTCAGCCTGGGACCAGTGACAGCTTAATCTCCCGAGAAACATAAATCCATCTCAAGATTTCCTCCTCCCAGCGGTTTAGGATAATCAGCAGCAGCGTCTGCGCTCGGTTGCAGACAAATCAGTGATTATCAGCGCTGGCGTTGAAGTGGAGAAAAGACGCAGAGAACGTTGGGCAGCCGGCGTTACGAACAGCACGGAGCCAAGGGAAATCTCCATTGTGCGCACAAACTGCACTGAGTCATCCGTCAGATGTTGGTCAACTTGTAATGAAATAGTCCACTCGTGTTAATAAGAATTACTTGTCATTTCCTGAGGCGTTCCGCACTACATTTCCTGCCATAAAGCCTTCTCGGAGGTTTCATTGATTTCACGTCCACAGCCGGCCGGCCGGCGTGTTATTAGACTCCCGGCAATTCAATTCTGGTTATTAAAGGCCAATCGCTGTGGCTGTAAACAGATTATGACTGTTTGCCATGTTTGGACAAGGCAGAAAATACTTGGGGGAGAAGAAATTGGGAATATTTAGAGAAAGGCGACATTTTGGGGGAAGACTCTGTGGACTAGCCACAGCTCTTGTTGCTCTCGTCGATCAAGGAGCTATCGTAGTAGTATTTAGTATTTTAGCACAGACAGACGGCACGGGTAAACTCAAAATCATTGTGCACGCAAAAAGCTGCTTAGTGACTAAAGGACAAACAGGGCCAATAGGAACAAAACCATTAAGTAGAAGCACAACAAAATAACTGTAGAGATCAGAGATGAAGACACACGACTTGAGTTTCATGTGCAGCTAGCTAGCTAGCAGCTAATGCAAAATGTAGGCGTCTGTCTCTTGACTCGAAAACTGCCTAAACACATCATTTATATTTTGGTATTTCTTAGCAAATTGTGGTGGTTAAATATTTTTGTTCTACTTTCTTCCTTCCTTCCACCATGTATTGCAATAGCGTAAAATTAAGCATGTGGCGCTTTCTGACATTTCCTGTTAGAGGCCTTAGATTCCCAGAGAAAGCCACGAGGGGCTCACAGTTGTATGTTTGCAATCCCCGCCTGCCGCTCTTAAACTTCATCTGCAAAGTAATTGGATATTTCTAACGTACGCGTATTAGCGTCCGCTCTGACGGCTGTCGGCACTCGGGCTCGCCCGTCCCACCGAAGGAAAGTTGAGAACTGTCAAGATTTGCGTGGCCCGTCGCCACAAACGGAGGCGAGGTCTGAGCTCGCAACGCTCCGTTTACACGCCACGGTGAAATAGCGCCTGGAAGTCCTCGCCAGTCCAGCGCCGTTTGGTAACATGAGGAACGGGGATATTTCTGCACCGACAGAATGTCAAGCGCCAGGAATGTAATGAGCTTCACCGCCATATAAAATACGCACAAGATACTTAAGGAAAACACTGCTTTAACTGTCCATTTTAAAGATTGGGAATTTGAAAATGTAAATAGTATAATTTATTTGGCTTTAAAAACATTTAATATAATAATCCTAATATAAAATAACATTCTGATTAAACATTTATGAGATAATTTTTTAAAATAATTTTGACTATAATTTTTTGCACATATTAGCGTATTAGTGATCCTGTTTTTTTTTAATTTATAAAAATGCAATTAATCTTCGGCCCTTAAATAATAAATAAGAATGAACTCCGATGGTATGGCGTTTTTTTTTGTCTTTCTAAATCAGATTCCAAAAGAGGAAGATGTCAACCGAAATCAATTCATCTTTGATTAGCGGCGACAACGGAGGAGGGCAGATTGGCGCGACGGCCTTAATTGGAGTCCCGGCACCCCGGGAGATGTTGCGACCTTGCTCTTATCTCTGCCGCCTCATGCATGATTGATAAATAAAGAAGAAACGCAAGATGCCTTCCAAAGCCGAGCTATCTAAGCTCATTACGGGCCGGGGCCCGGCCGTTTAATTTGCCGGCCGCGGATATGACGGGACGGCTCAATAAGCATTTCATCTCATGAAATCCCATATTTGCTCGCTGTGCCGCCGCCGAGTTAAAAATAAAACAAAAAGACAGCAGTTCCACCTTGAGAATCGCTTTTATTACACTCATGAATTATTGAAATTGAAAACGTCGTGTTTACCTCCCAATATCAGCGGGACCATCCCGAGCTTTACTTGCACATTCCGCAACATAAGTAGCACGGGCGCCTCTCCGAAGACTCCCGCTTTTACAGCCTTGTCACCGGCTCGACGCGGCTAAATAAAACAAGCGGCGAGTTTTTTCTTTAGATCTTTTCTTCTGGCAAAATAAACAAATTTAATGCGGCCCCGGCAATAACAGCCGCGCGATGTTATCCCCAAACTCCTTTGGATTGTTTCCTTTATTTGTCAAGGACCATGAACGGAAAAAAAAACGTAAACTTGGCTTTACAGATTCTCTGTCTCAGATTATTACTTTGTAACAAATTTTGATTTGCACTTCCCTGTGGCAGGTAAAAGAAGAAAATGAAAAAAGATAAGGATATGCAAAAGTAATGCACACTGGCGAATTTTGATGCACGGCCCCGATGTCGTAATTGGTCGCAGAGACGTTTGCCAACAGTTTGATGGTCGCAAAGAACTTTTCCTGTCACAGGTCCTTTTGAACATGTCACATGTGTATATAGAGAGAGCGAGAGAGCGATAGATAGATACATATATAGTAACATATATTAAATATTTACATTTATATTAATTATTTATGTTACTGTGACATACTTTAGTCTGCTACACACTTGTTAGAGCACTTAATAATTCAGATCAGAACAGCCTTAGAGAAAGACAGTTACGTCAGTTATGAGATGAAACGGTTTAGGCATCTCACATTCGTCCGGGATAAACAGAGATGTGTCACGCTCAGTATTAGAAAGTGTGTGTCGTGATCATGATAAATGATGCGGTTGATACAGTGAATGAGGATTGACATTCAAAATAATGAGTACCAGCGTGCATTAGTCACAGTCTACACAAATACGAATTGCACGACTCGCTCACAAGTCGTGCCTGGAAAAATAAACTGTAGTTAAAAGGAGTCGATGCTGGCAGGCTTGGTTTCTTGAGCTCGCTTTCGAACCGTTAATCAATAAAGCCCCCCGGGCCAATGAGACTGTCTGGAAATGTTTATTCCAATGTGCTCATATTACCTGGAAAGCCAGCTGATAACTTCAAGATGAATTGCGCCCGCAAACGGGCTATTAGCAGTCGGCCCGCGTGTGCCCGGCCGGCCGAGGGCCTGTGCCGGGCAGCGTGTAAGGAGACACCGCGCGAGGTGGCTTTGCTGTTCCCGGGAGCGATGATTGCGCGTGTAATTGCTTCCATGAACCGGCTTCGCCATGTGTGCCGCATTATCTCAGCCAAAGAGAAATCAAAATACACGCAGGTGAGCATGTCGGTTGTTGTTTGAAATGACTCGCTATTATGTCATGGGATCCTGCCGGAGCCGAACCTTTGAGGCGCCCCTGTGTGATGTTTTTAAATGGCGGGGGGAGTTTGTTCAACCTTTATATAATTGCAAGCCCCTACAAACAAGATGGGACCACATGGAATTTGGGGGTCCACAGAGGGTTCTTGTTCTGACTAAATCAAACACCTAAGGATTGTTGCTGCACGTCAACGCGAGGAGCACGTAAGTTTGGAATGTCTGACATGAGCCGTTGATGTAAATGAGGTCTAAAAACACGTCAAGAATCCTTGCGCCGGATGTAGCAAAGCTGCCTCAGAACATAACGAGATCTCTCCAAACTTGCCGCCATTTTATTAAAAAATATATATAGTTGTGAGATTTTAGTTGCACCCTGCACAGATTCGAGACAGCTGGGTGGAGCAAAAATAATAAATTGAAAAATATATATATATTTTCCTGCCATTTCCTCAGCCACCCCAAGGGCACCCCAAAGTAAAAAAAATCCTAGCTCCGCCAGTGGTCCCGCCGAGCTGTTCAAACAAACCTTTATTTTAGTTTTAGCCAACATGTAAAAAAAGCGCTAACATTTCACACAACGGGAGGTCTCACTCCCGCAGCATGCCAGGATATATATGTAAAAAAAAAAAAAAATCGGGTCACATGGCCACACTCCCCCAACACCTGCCTGGATAACCTTTTTGCAGCTGCACTTCATGAATACATATCAGTTCAATTTAACACTTGGCTGCCTGTTTCAGTGAACTTTTGTATTATCTGCCCGCTGTGCACGCACGTGTCACGTCGTATATGTCAAACATAGAAAGGAAACTGCACAAAATGGAAAGCACTGAGAAAGCATCGCAATCGTTTTGCTAACTACATCATGAGAATTCTGAAGAGCTGACATTGAACTGAAATGATATGATATCTTCTCAGGGGAAAAAAAAAATAGAATGGCACATGTACGTTGCCTTCACGACATTTACGATAACAAGGAGATTCAAAATCTTGAGGATCCCTAAAAGAGTGTCCAGCTCAGATGGTTTGAGAGTGGAACACCTCCACATGCAGCATAATGCAGTCAGTGCACGCATTACAAGGACAACGGGACCTTCCGCGGCAAAGCCCCGCCCCTCCACATCCTGCAACCATATTAGCGACTCAACATTCAATCAGCAGGTGCGTTCAGGCGGCATGACATTTACCGACAAAGAGGGGGCTGGGACCTTCGTGTCACAGGCTAATTATGGACAACGCGCTCTCTGACGCAATTAAGAGCACAGTATGAGCCAGGGCGGGCGCTTTGTGGATGACGCCACCGCCAAGGCGAGAAACGCACGTGAGCTTATCGT